>NC_073247.2:14532803-14835833 GCF_029281585.2 Gorilla gorilla gorilla | reverse complement strand
GTTGTCACAGCTGTGAAATGAGGACTGAGAAGATGCTACTGGCTTCTACACTGTGGAGATCAGGGATGCGGTTAAATCTCCTGTATTAGCCCATTCTGTCATTGCTAAATAGAAATACTCTTTTCTTTACAAAGAAAAGAGGTTTAATTGGCTCACAGTTTAGCAGGCTGTACAAGAAACATGGTGGCTTATGCTTCTGGGGAGGGCTCAGGAAGCTTCCAATCATGGCAGAAGGCAAAGGAGAAGCAGGCGCATCTTACATGGCCAGTGCAGGAGCAAGAAAGAGAAGGGGGAGATGCCACACACTTTCAAACAACCAGCTTTCACAGCAACTCATTCATGATGACAAAAACAGCACCAAGGGGATGGTGTGAAAGCATTTATAAGAAACACCTCCATGATCCAGGCACCTCCCACCAGGCCCCAACTCCAGTATTAGGTATTACAATTTGACATGAGATTTGGGCAGGGACACAGATCCCAATCATATCACCCCTGCAATAGATATCATGGCCCTCCACAAGAAAGAATCCAGCCCCAAATATCAGCAGTTCTGCAGTTCAGAAACCCTCCCTTAAAATTTCCTGAAAGAAAAAAAAAAAGCTACCACAGTTTACAATTATGTACCCGATGTTATCACACTTTCTAGCATACAGCTAACAATTGAAGATTTAAAATATTGAATGGCATTGAAGTTATTTTTGAGGGATGGCTGAGTAGAACTGTATGGTTTTGTTCAAATTATTGATGAAAATAATACAGTAAACGTGCGCCGAACTTTTACTACATGTTAGAACACTCTAACTATAGAGGAGCATTATTTAATTACTTCAAAGCAACACCCTCTGGAGACAAGAAATAATTCCATCCCCACTTTATAGATGAAGATATTGAGACCCAGTAAGTTATGTCTTTTGCCATGGATAAGAGGTCCATCTCAGATAACCTCCCAGCCTGCCCAGCCCAGGGCACAAGGTTCAGCCCTCAACCCCCATGAGGGGCTGCCTGTCTAAAATGCCCATGGGTGCATGCCATGCTGGAGATATTCAAATATTTTAATATCTTTTGTATTCAAATATTTTAATATCTTTTTTATTAAAATAAACTGCTTCCTGAAATTACGGCAAAACAATATTTGATTAAAAACATATCTACAGGCTGGGTGTGGTGGCTCATACCTGTAATCCCAGCACTTTGGGAGGCTGAGGCGGGTGGATCACCTGAGGTTAGGAGTTAGAGACCAGCTTGACCAACATGGTGAAGCCTCATCTCTACTAAAAATACAAAAATTAGCCAGGTGTGGTAGCAAACACCTGTAATCCCAGCTACTTGGGAGGCTGAGGCAGGAGAATCGCTCAAACCTGGGAGGTGGAGGTTGTAGTGAGCCTAGATCACGCCACTGCACTCCAGCCTGGGCGATAGAACAAGACTCAGTCTCAAAAAATAAATAAATAAAATAAAAATAAAAACATATCTACAGTCACACACCTCATAACAACATCTTGGCCATAGATTACACTGGTCCCATGAGATTATAATAAAACTGAAAAATTCCTGTTGCTTAGTGACTTTGTAATTGTTCTAAAGTCTTGCATTACTCATGTGCTGAGGTGATGCTGGTGTAAACAAAACTACTGCAGTGCTAGTCATATAAAAGTCTAGCACATACAGTTATGTTCACTACATAATACTTCATAATGATAAACGACTATGTTACTGGTTTATGCATTTACTATTCTATATTTTTAATTGTTATTTTAGAGTGTACATCTAATTTTTTTTGTTGTTGTTTTGAGACAGAATCTCACTCTGTTGCCCAGGCTAGAGTGCAATGGTGCAATCCTAGCTCACTGCAACCTCAACTTCCTGGGCTCAAGTGATCCTCCCACCTCAGCCTATTGAGTAGCTGGGACTACAGGCCCATGTCACCATACCAAGCCAATTTTTGTTTGTAGTCTTTGCAGAGACAGGGTTTTGCCATATTGCCCAGGCTGGTCTCGAACTCCCGAGCTCAAGTGATCCACTGGCCTTGGCCTCCCAAAGTGCTGGGATTACAGGCATGAGCCACCCTGTCTGGCCACTCCTTCTATTTATAAAAAAACAGTTAACTGCAAAACAGCAGCAGGCAGGTCCTTTAGAAGGTATTCTAGAAAAAGACATTATTATCATAGGAGATGATAGCTCTATGCATGTTATTGTCCCTGAAGACCTTCCAGTGGGACAAGATGTGGAGGTGGAAGACAGTGATATTGATGATCCTGACCCTGTGTAAGGCTAGGCTAATGGGCATGTTTATGTCTTAGTTTTTAACCAAAGAGTTTAGAAAGTAAAACATAAATCAATAAATATATACATAAATTTAAAAATAGAAAAAGAAGCTATAGAATAAGGATATAAAGAAAGAAAATATTGAGGGGCCAGGCATGGTGGCTGACGCCTGTAATCCCAGCACTTTGGGAGGCCGAAGTTGGTGGATCATTTGAGGTCAGGAGTTCAAGACTAGCCAGGCCAACATAGTGAAACCCTGTCTCTATTAAAAATACAAAAATTGGCCAGGTGTGGTGGCGGGCACCTGTAATCGCAGCTACTTGCGAGGCTGATACAGAAGAAAAAAAAATATTTTTGTGTAGCTCTACAATGTATTTGTGTTTTAAGATAAATGTTATTACAAAACAGTCAAAAAACTAAAAAAAATTAAAAAGTTTATAAAGTAAAAATTACAGCAAGCTAAGGTTAATTCATTACTGAAGAAAAACTATTTTTAAAATAAATTTAGTGTAGGGTAAGTGTACAGTGTTTATAAAGCCTGCAGTGGTGCACGGTAATGACTGAGGTGCTCACATCCACTCACTCCTCACTCACTGAATCACCCAGAGCAACTTCCAGTCCTGCAAGCTCCATTCATGGTAAGTGCCCTATGCAGGTGTGCCAGTTTTTATCTTTTATACTGTACTGTGTCTCTTCTTTGTTTAGATACATACAAACTTACCATTGTGTCACAATTGCCTACAGAATTCAGTACAGTATCATGCTGTGCAGGTTTGTAGCCTAGGAACAGTAGGCTTGACCTTACAACCTAGGTGGGTAGTAGGCTGTGCTATCTAGGTTTGTGTAAGTGTACACTATGATTTTTGCTCAACAGGGAAATTGCCTAATAATACATTCATCAGAACATATCCCTGTCATTAAGTGGTGCATGACTGTATATATCTATGTATCTATGGACATATATGGATATATACAAACATATACCATTTATATACTGTGCTATAATATATATCTACTATACATATACATTATATTATATATACTGCTACATGTACTATAAATATTATATATCACTATAAATTTAGTATATATTTTGTTACTACAAGGCAACACACTCTGGATATATGAAATAATATTTACTACATATATAATATAATATCTATCTATATGTATATACTCTATATACAGTAAATCCTCACTTAAAATCATTGATAGGTCCTTGGAAACTGCATTGAAGCAAAATGACATCCTGTATGACATGGGAACTTAACTATTATTTATATCAATTAGCCTATGGTAAATTTGTTTTTCTATTTTTATTTTATTTTATTATTTTTTTTTGAGACAGTCTTGCTCTGCCATCCAGGATGGAGTGCAATGGTGCAATCTCAGCTCACTGCAACCTCGTCCTCCTGGGTTCAAGCAATTCTTGTGTCTCGGCCTCCCAAGTAGCTGAGGTTACAGGTGCCCGCCACCATGTTTGACTACTTTTCATATTTTTAGTAGCTACGGGGTTTCACCATGTTGGCAAAGCCGGTCTCGAGCTCCTGACCTCAAGTGATCCACCTGCCTCAGCCTCCCAAAGTGCTGGGATTACAGGCGTGAGCCACAGCGCCGGGCCAAATTTATTTTTTTCAGTACAGTAGAGTACAATGTTTCAGTTAAAGTCACAGCTTCCAAGAATGTATCAACAATATTAAATGGGGGCTTACTGTAATGTGTATGTGTGTGTGGGGAAGGGTGTGTATGTACACACACATTATATATAGTATACGCAATATATTATATATAGTATATAGATTACACCATACATGATAATATATATTATATATAACATATATTATAATATATGTTATACATAATATGTACATAACATACATAATATGTACATAACATACATAATATGTATGTTATATATACATAATACAATATATATTATCATATATGGTATACTCTATATACTATATATAATATATTGCATATGCTATATATAATGTGTGTGTACATACACACCCTTCCCCACACACACATGCACACACACATACACATTACAGTATGAATGTGAATATGTATGTAAAATGAATGTAAGAATGTAAAATATGAAAATTGTATATATATTATATATACAATACAACTGTGTACATATCAACTGTGTATACTATGTATATATAAGTATAGTGTACTTAGTATACATAATATATACTAATATATATATAATATTGGATATGTACTATCCAGTTTATAGTATATATTTATACTACTATAGTGACTTAGAATAATGAGTATGCTTAGAATAAATAATGAGTGACTTACAATAAATAAAACAAAATACCTGGGTGCCAATTTTGGATCCACAACATTTCATATGATGTTTAACTTTGCTGTGTATATGTCCTCAAAAGCAGGTGTTATCATCTTAGATGAATTTTGACAGTGATGATCCAATGGCCACTGTATAGAAAGAATGCCACTTTTTTTTTAAGCTATCCTAACGTTTTAGGAGGATAGTTAAAATCCTGAAACTCACAAAACAATATTTCAGTGGTGATACTAGTTCGTTGTTTCCATTAGTAACTTTCTAGAATGAGGATTCCATATATCCAAGGGCCGACTTTAACCCTGTGGTCAGCCCAAGATCACAGCAAATCTATGGAAAATGTGACATTTTAAGTAGACCAGTTGAGTTCAGAAAGTTCAACTGTAGCTAAATAGAAATGACACAGCTCACCACAGTGGGAATTAGACTCAGAAATGGAGCTGAAGTCTTTCCTGGACACTGAGCTGGTAAAAACACACACACAAAAAATACATTTGTAATACAAAAAATGTCTTATTTTTCCCTTAACATTCATTTTTATCAAATGAGTAGGGCTAGTAGTGGAATATGTTTTTAATTAATACTTAAACAAATGAGATTATGACAGAAATTGTATATATTGGTGACTATAGTTAATGTTTGCATCAATAGATAAGCTCTTTAAAAATTAGAATTAATAGTTAAAATATAGTCTATGTTCTTTTCAGCATATTATGAAATGTCTTGTATTAGTGTCCCAAGGCTGCCAAAAACAAAATACCAGAGACTAGGAGGCTTAAATAATATGATTTAATTTTCTCATGGTTCTGCAGGCTGGAAGTCCGAGATCAAAGTGTGGGCAGGGCTGCTTCCTCCTGAGTCGTCTCTTCTTGGCTTGTAGAGGCTGTCTTCTCCCTGTGTCCACACAGGGTCATCCCTCTGTGTGTGTCTGTATCCGAATCTCCTCTTCTTATAAGGACACCAATCCTATTGGATCAAGGTCCACCCTAGTGACCTCATTTTACCTTAATGACCTCTTCAAAGACCACATCTTCAAATACAGTCATGTTCTGAAGTTTTGGGGATTAGGACTTGTTAGGACTTCAATATATGCATTTTGAGGGCATGCAATTTAGCCCATAGCACTTGTGATATCATATTGTATTATTACAATAACAGTTCCTACAAATATGAAGAAATGAGGGAAGACTTTGGAACTGAAGAAAACATGAGTATTCTTTATAATAACATGTATACATACACTAATAATAACAATCATGTCATAGAAGTAGAGAGAATTTTGGTTATTAGAGGCTGGGAAGGGAAAAGAGAAGGGAGGTGGGGACAGGTTGGTTAATGGATACAAAATTATAGCTAGATAAGAGGAATAAATTCTACTGATCTAAAGCACTGAAGATGAGTATGGTTAACAATAATTTATCATATATTTTCAAAAAGCTAGAAGAAAGGATTGTGAATGTTCTCAACACACAAAAAAATGTTTAAGGTGATGAATATGCTAATTACCCTGAAATGATCATTACACCTGGTACACAAGTATGGAAAAATCACTCTGTATCCCATAATTATGTATAGGTATTATGCGTTAACTCAAAAGGAAAAATAAGAATGTCTCGGGGGAAGGAACAACACTACATGTTCATAAGCAGGTCTTCATTTTCAATACAAAAATCAGGCATTGATATAACCTCTTGATAAATCTTGAAAAGCTTCCCTTACTCTTCACACCCTTCAGCCTCACCCTCACTCAATTTCCTTACATTCGTTGATGCTCACTAATACTTTTCTATTTTATTCCCAATCACTCAACCAAGAAGGGTGCTGAGGTTTATTTCAGAGAACGCATGCTGAAATCAGAATTTCATGCAAACACACACACACACACAAACACACACACACATACACTTTCACATTTTCTTATACATGGTATTCAAAGAACCTTCTTGCACTAATTCTATAGAGATCACCATAGATGCATCCACATTCTGCTGTTTCGTACTTATGGGGACAATGTCTGGCTGTTTCAATTTTGCTTTGAGCCTCTTCCAGCTAAATTTACAAACATGCCACCTCTGCACCCCGGACCAATAATTCCATCTGGATTCCTGAGCCAGATGCCCATCTGCCTTCCAGAGAGCCAGCACGCTGCTTCATTCTATGCATTCATTCCATTGAGAGGCCATGTTTCCTTGCGGGGTTTTATCCTCCTGAACTCTCCACCACCTTCAGCCCCTACAGGAGACTGCTTAGAAAATTCCACACTCATCCCCTTTCCCAGTCTCCAAGCCAAAGTCCAAAGCAGAAATTAAACTCTGACCTCTGGGATGTGTTCCAGAATCTCATATAGCTTTTTCTGCTCAGAAATATCTGTTGAGGATTTGACCTTGGACAACACCAAGAAAATCATCAATGAGGGAGAGATGGCGATATCTCTCACTCTCAAAAGGGGATCTGGATGTGCATTTTCTGAAACATACAGATCGCTTGAAATGTTAGAGGAAAAAACCCAGCAGTACAATGTACACCCTTTTGGAATTAAAGAGACAAAGCTAGTTGTTTTAGTGACCGTTTAACCTCGAAAAAAACATGGCCCTGAGTTTCTTGCTTCTTAAAGAAGAATGAGAAGTAAAGGGTCTCAATATTTAATAGGTTTACTGTGACAATCAAATGAGCATAAGAGACAAAGTAATAAAAATTTTAAAGTGTTGTATAAATGTAAGTTAGTATTAAAAAATTTCAGCATGGGATATGAAATTTCATAAAATGTATAATGATCTAGAATGTTTAAATATACTATAAAATGAAGAGGAACTGCCTCATTGATTTCAAAGTAATTAGTATGGGTAAGATAATTACAAATATATTACCAACATCCCTTCTGAGAGGATTGTGACCCTTTCTTTGGAAATTATTTTTAATGAGAAAAGTCATTAATAAAAAAACACAATCTATAACACTTTACATTAAATATTCTAAGGCTCATATTCCCCTTTCAAAACATAATTGTATTATGACTGTAAACACTATTTTTTAGCTATACTATACAAATGAAGTTAATATTTTGGAATCCAAAGAAAACCAGGGTGTGTGCTGTGTACATTTAATTTGCTTTCACTGGCTTTATTCTGAGAAAAATGGCCAATGAAGTCAGACACACACCATTGTCTTTAGCATACTCTTCTGGAAGGTTCTGGAAAGTTCTAGAAAATTCTGGAAAGTTCCCCATCTGACTAAGCAAAAGTGAACACACAGCATGTACAACTCTGCTGACTTTATCAAGAACATAAAAACAGTTTTCTTCTACTATTCAACGTGGCCCATATTGCTAGCTCTAAGCTATAACTAAACAGCTTAAAAAGCAAGTTTTTGGGTTTTTTTTTCCCCACATTTATTGGAGAGGGATGAGGTGGAGAGTGCTGTGTATTCATTTATCCACTTCTTTTTCTGCCTTTTAGAAGTTCTCTCAGGGCACAAGGCTGAGAGACTTGTGCTGAGACACTTCCTGGGTCCCACTTGGCTCTAGATGTGACCTCAACACTCATTTCTGGACAGCTGGAGGCAAGATAGAGACAGAAGGCAACATTTAGGTCTTTCCCAAAGAAATCTATCCTCTCTACTTCCTCAGCCTCAGTTCCACCTCTCAGGAACCTGAAATTACATTCGACCAGCCAATAGGAAAAACACTTTTTCCACATCTCTCTACAGCAATATTATGAGTTGAATTGTGTCTCCTTCAACCCCAAAAGACAAAGAGATGTTGAAATCCTAAGCCCTGGTAATTTAGAATATGACCTGATTTGGAAATAGGTCAGTTGCAGAGGAAATTAGTTAGGTTAAATAGAGGTTATACTGGATTAAGGTGGTGCCCTAATCTAATAAAACTGGTGCCCTTATAAGAAGAAACTCTTGAAGCCTCTCTCCCTGGCATAGAGATGCCATCTTCTTCCTGTGTCCTCACAGGGTCGTCCCTCTGTCTGTGTCTATGTCCTCTTCTCCTCTTCTTATAATGACACCAGTCCTATTGGATCAAAGCCTACCCTACTGACCTCATTTTACCTTAATTGCCTCTTTAGAGACCTCATCTCCAAATACAGCCACATTCTGAGGTCCTGGTTGTGAGGACATCAACCTATGAAACTCTACTCCATCATTAGTAGGCTCCAGTTGATTTTTCCTCATTGTGTTGCTTCAGGCTGAAGCAACAAAATATCAATGTCTTGGTGATGCTTGAACCTGGGTCCCTCACACCCTGATAAACATTCCTCTCAATCAACTCCATCCCATTACCTTTTAAATACACCATCTGTTTCCCATCAAGGTCCCCAGTGGTAAATTTCCTCATCTACGTTTATGAGAACATTATAACCTGCACTGAAAATATTTTTTTAATAAAATAAAATACATAAAGTGAAGCAAGGGTCTTGTAGGAAACCTATAACAAAGTACTTATGAACATGACTGTAAATATCCTAAATGAAAACAGGAAAGTGAATTCAGCTAGGTCAAAAAAAAATCCATCACAATCAATTTGGGTTTATCCAAGAATGTTGATCATTAAAAAATATATGAGTATGAACTGTCACATCCACAGAATAAATGACAAAAGTCATAATTTAATAAAGCATTCAACAAATGTTAATGATAATTCGTGATTAATATAGAAACTTTTGGCAAACTAAAAAAATTCCCTTAACCTGACAAAAGCTATCTCAAAAATGGAGATAAAGCAATTTTAAAATTAAGAAATGAATGAAGAAGATGATTACAAAACCATTTCAAAATATTCAGACATTTCAGAGCTATGTGGAGTATTCATAAGGTGTTAACATATGAAATATTGTACTAGACACTAGATAGTACTGTATGTTTCAAACATATTTCATATTAAAATTATTTTCAAAAGAAAAGTTTACTCCCATCATGCAGATACAGTTAAAGTAAATTATAATGGCAAGTCAGGTCTTAATAAATGGAAGAATTCTAGAAAGCAAAATACTTGAATGAGTCATACAACAACAAATTAAATATCATGCATTTTATCCAGTAAAAGTACTCCTAGAAATTTATTTTAAGAAAATCACTGAACAACATTTAGAATATTCATGTACAAATATACTTGTTTTTTATTTGTTATAGCAAGACTTAGAGAAAAAAGTAATCCCAGTACTTTGGGAGACTGAGGTGAGAGAACTGCTTGAGTCCAGGAGTTCCTGACCAGACTGGGCAAGGTAGCAAGACCCTGTCTCTACAAAAAATTAGTTGGGTGTAGTGGTGAATTCCTGTGGTCCCAGCTGCTCCAGAGGCTGAGGCAGGGGAATCACCTGCAACTTTGAAGTTGCAATTATATAGGACACAGTCTCCCCTGATTGGTGACAACCACCCCCCACCAAAAAGAGAGAGAGAGAAAGAATGAGAGAGAGGGAGGGAGGGAAGCCGAAAGAAAGAAAAAACGTGCTAAACATATGACAACAGAGAAGAATTAACTAAATCGTAGTGCATTTATTCAACAAAATGAATTGCATAATATATTTAATTTTAAATTTAGTTTGCAATGCATATTGTATATCATCACCATATGATTCTCCCTAGATAGTAATTTGGGAAGATATTTCCCTTTATCTTATAAAATTTAATTTTAAAAATAATTAAAGTGTTATTAAAACAGTGAAAATATATTTTAATATATTTTAAAACTTCCACTTCCCCTCAACTTTAAAAATAATAAATAGATCACAAACATATATTTGACAGTGCCATTCAAAATGATGTAGATAGAGGAAAAAGCAATATTGTGTGCTAGTGAAGAAAAAGATGCAATATCCAGTATTCCTTAGAAAGCTGAAAATATATCAAATTTGTCAACAGCAAGCAAAAAGAAAAAAAGCAAAGTCAGCATTGGGTCTTCCAATGTGTAGTTGGTGGCTTGGCTTGTTCGGGTTTTTGGGACTGATAAGCAAGTTTGCTGATATTTTCCATTATGTATTTTAAGAGGAGCAGCTGATTGTGGACACCCATTTGTTCCCAAGTTGTTGTGTAGATGAAGGAAAAATGGACCACACAATTCTTTCCTCTGGAGACAAGGATGCCATGTGTGACTGAATCACCCTGAAGGTTCCTCCACCCTCAATTTCCCCAGAAAAGATGTGTGATTCTTGGAGCCTTAGAAAGCCAGGCTTTGCCCAGAATCAAGAAGTAATAAGATGCCCCGTGCTGACACAGGCATCCTTACTAGGGAAGACATGCTCATTAGTGGAAAAACAACTTCAGATGTTGGCCCTATTTGCATATTTGGGCTTTAGGACACCAAAGACTGTCAGCATTTAAAGACTATTCAGCAGGTGTTAGAAGCTTGTTACCCTTTCCATTACCGTTGCCATTTTCAGATTCCCGAAATATTTTGCCTAAGAATTGTCGTGCAACTCATATATTTATCTACATATATTTTCTGCCTGACCAGACATCCAAAGCTTGTCATTTGTTTGACCTTTGTTTAAAAATAAATTCCTTTGCCTATCAAGAGATGAAGGTGATGAGAGGGAAAATAATGTACCGAGCTGTCATTCTGCCAAGGTAAAAAGAAAGAAATTGGATGAGAAATCACTGAGCCACGAAAGAAGTCGGAGCTTTCCTTGACATTCATTTAGGTCATAACAAACCATTTAATGATGTCCCTTCTCCGTTAAACCCTAGCACATTAGTGCCATTTGCTTATAAGGCTGGATGGCTTCAAAGAATCATTTTCTTTGGCTGAGAAAGAAATGATAATATTCAATACTGTGATTTTAATATAGTCTCAACTCTGGTGTGTTCATGTTTTTCACTCCTTTATCTTCAAAATATACAAAGGCAACCAGAATGGTTTGCCTTTCTGATAAACAGAAATGCAGCAAGCATTGTGATTTAAACAAGCATCACCAACATTTATAATTCTGTATCCAATGCTTGATATTCTTTATTAGAGGTTGAAAAAGAACTTTCTCTGAGTCTGTTATTGACTACTTTTTCTAAAGGAGTTACAGCCAATGATTTCAGGAAATATCATGAAAGTCAAAAGAAAACTGATCCATGCTATTTATTATGCCATTCACTAATAAAAAGGGATCCATTGTATCAAATTGGCAAAAACAATGTAATCAACCTAGTGCATGTGTTTCTGTATTTGGAGTATCACGTAATTCATTCAGCTATCTCTGCTATGCTGGATATTGTATTTTATTTTCCCAAGAACCTGGCAAAAGAAGTTATATTCACAACTTTCCTTTCTTTTTTTTTTTTTTTGAAACAAGGTCTCACTCTGTCACCTAAGCTAGGGTGCAGTGGTGCAGTGGTGCAATCATAGCTCACTGCAACCTCGACATCTCAGGGTTCAAGCAATCCTCCCACCCTCAGCCTTCCAAGTACAGGCATGCGTCAGCACGCCCAGCTATTTTTATTTTTTGTAGATACAGGTTTTTGCCGTGCTGTCCAGGCTGGTCTCAAACTCCTGGCTTCAAGCGATCCTACTGCCTCAGCCTTCCAAGTAGCTGGGACTACAGGTGCACACCACCATGCCTGGCTGATTTATTTTTATTTTTGCTTTAGAGATGGGGTCTCACTATGTTGCCCAGGCTGGTCTTGAACTCCTGGCCTCAAGAGATTCTCCTGCCTCAGCCTCCTAAAGTGCTGGGATTACAGGCAGGAGCCACTGTGCCTAGCCAAACTTTATTTTTTACATCATAATTTTAACACAGTCTTTAAACTATTTAAGTATAACTGGGCCTTCCTATTACCGTCTTGCATTCACTGTGTTCCCTCCTCATTGATCTCGGTGGATTATCTGCTTTTTTAGACATTATTATTCCTATTGTAGAATAAAAATTTGGCAAAATATATCCTTGACTACCCTTGCCAGTTTATCTGATCCCAATATGATTTCACATAATGTTGCAGGAAAGGTTATCTCTTTACTTAATAGATGTCACTTCATATTTCATTTTTCTGAGCCTTCCTTTACAGTGTCAATTTTCTCTTTTCTCTGAATACATTGAAGGGAAAAACTCTTCCATTATTGTTAATTTGCTATGGTCTGTTCTGAACTTGTTCGTTTTTATTCTTCATAACCTTGACATCTTTCCCTGATTCTGTCTCCTGTTAGATATAAAGTTATCTCTTGCATGCAGCGTTAGATTTCCTCATCCATTGTGAGAAAATAACTGGTTTTCCTGTAATATCATAAATAAAACTTTTCCAGCTGCTCTACTTCTTGGCCTAGAATCTATAGGAATCCCTGAATCTGTATTGGTTGTAAGTCTCGTTGTTCCTTCTCTGGAACCATTTTTACTTGCCCTTGATTACCTCAAAGTCCTTTAAATACTGTCTTTATATAATATGCATTATATAATGTGGATCATATAACATGCATTGCATATGAAAACGTAATATGCATAACCTGACATGCATCACATAACATATATAACAAGCATTACATAATACGACATAGCATAACCTAGCACAACACCTAACAGAGCATAGGATAGCATAACATAAAGTATAACATAACATCACATAGCATATAAAATAACATAGCCTAGCTTGGTATAACATATAGCACAACATAACCTAGCACAGCGTGACATATAACACAAGAGTGCATGGCATGGCATAAAACAATGTAGCATAGCATAGAAAAACACAAAACAGAATGATAGATAGCACAGCATAACTAACATATAACATATTATAGCATAGCCTACCATAACATGTAACATAGCATTTAACATAAAGCAAATGATATGGGAGTGCTGGGAAGGGAAGAGCGTGGTCACTTTAAATGACACAGAGTGGGGGAAGGGAAGTGCTGGGTATAGAAAGGCGGGTCCCTGGCTGGGGCTCCACCTCCACGGACCTAGGTGAGGACAGGCACTCCTGCTTTCCCACCCAAATGTTGCATTTTCCAAGACCAGCCTGGCCCGCCACACCCCCATCCTGGGCCTACAAAAACCCGAGATCCTAGCGAGCACACAAGTGACCAGATGTCGAGAGGAGCACACCGGCAGGAGAAGATGCAAGCGGCTGGTCATCAAGAGGACCTCGAGAGGAGCATACCCGCAGAAGAGCACACCGACAGGCACCAGCACACGGGCAGGCCATTGACCGGCAGGACAAGGTGACGATTGGCTGGGGCAGTCCGAGGAGAGCCAGGGCTGCTGAGTGGCCCAAATCCAGGGGAAAACCATCTCCCTGCTGGCTCCCCCATTGGCTGAGAGCTACTTCCACTCAATAAAACCGCACTCATTCTCCAAGCCCACGTGTGATCTGATTCTTCTGGTACACAAAGACAAGAACCTGGGATAGAGAAAGCCCTGTCCTTGCAACAAGGTAGAGGGTCTAATTAAGCTGGTTAACACAAGCTGCCTATAGGCAAACTAAAAGAGCACCCTGTAACACATACCCACTGGGGCACAGACACTACTATGGGGTCGGAGCCCCACAGCCTGCCTGTCTTTATGCTCCCCTAGAGATTTGAGCAGTGGAGCACTGAAGAAATGAGCCACACCCCCATTGCACACCCTGTGAGGGGGACAAGGGAACCTTTCCCATTTCACTAACACATACATCATAGTATAAAACATAGGATAGCATAGCATAGCATACCATAGCATAGCATAAAACATAGCAAATAATAGTATAATATACCAAAATGTATCATATAACATCATAGCATAAAACATATCATAGACTAAGCACGGTATAGCACAGCATAACATGTAACACAGCATAATATAGTATAACAAATTATCTAACATGTTATAGCATAGGAAAGCATAGCATAAATCATAGCATAGCATAACATGACATAAAACAGTATAACAGCCTATGACACAGTATAACAGCATAACATATAATACAGAATATAACACAACATAACATAGCACAGCATAGCATAACATATAACACAGCATAACAACAAAACATAATACAGCATAACATAACATATAACAGCATATAACACAGCATAACATAGCACAGCATAGCATAAAATATGACGTAACATAGCATAACGTATAACCTAACATAGCATAGCACAGAAGAGCGTAGCATAAGTCATCACATAGCACAGAATAACACAGAACCTACCATAGCACAGCACAGCTCAGCATACAGCATAATCTGACATGACACAGCATAGCACAGCAAATATGACAGCATGCAATACATAACAGAAAACATGTGACATGCCATCCCATAATAATACATAATGAAGACATTATTCTCCTTCCTTTTTAAGTCCAATATCTTCTCCTTTCTTTCTGAGAGGCAGTTGAGTGAGCATGCAGAGAACTTGGATTTGGAGGTCCTAGACTTGGATCCTGACCAAACTTGGCTTTTTATTTTGCAAACCCAGGGCAATAGTCCTAAGGCAATTCACCTAATCTATGTCTGCATATTTTAAAGTTATAACCAAGCAAATGGGTAAAATGATGTATATTCTGTATTTCGATTTTAACAAAACACACCTTTATAACAACCTGGAAGCACAGGCACAGACTGGGTGGGGAATGGGGGAGGTGAACTGGAGAGAGGGCCTGAGGAACTGGCCATGCCTGAGACCCATCCCCTTCTCTTCCAGTGCCCAGGCTATCTCCGAAGCTCCTCCAGCACTCATGAGTAGAGACCCCAGCCTGTATGTCTGTATTATTTCATCTGCCTCCTAAAACACGTCTGTATGCATTCAACCCCTAATGCATATCTGTATCCATCCACTCTCCCAATGCATGTCTATTTTTCATCCATCTGTCCCCACAATGGGCATTATATTTCATTCATTCTTCATGGGTATTTGTGCTCCATCCATCCCCGCATGCACATTCATATTTGATCCACCTCCCCAATATGAACCCATATTCAATCTGCCTCTCCAATGTGTGTCCATATTCCTTCTTTCCTCCCACAAGGGCATCTAGATTCTGCTCACCCACCCACAACACAAGTCCTTATTCTAACTTTCCAGCAACCACCACATGGCCACTCCTCTGAATAGAAGTGTCCTTTACAGGCACAGTTTAGGGAACAAGCCATGCTAATTCTGGAAGTGTGTGTAGAGTCATTTGGGTTGGGAAGTCCAGGGCCCTAGATACCCAGAGTGGGTTCTAAACTGAGGTATAGAGCTTTGACATCTTGGAGTCCTTGCACAGATGAATGTGGCTGGAGGAAGGTCAGAATTTAGTCCTTGAAAGCAAGGCTCAGTACAGGAGCTCTTCTAACCTGGATTTAAGGGTCGTACTGTTCTGTTGCTTTTTCTGCCATCAGTGATTGGTCCCAAGGGTTATCGTGTAACCAGTTCATCTCATGGCATATGTCTTTGTCTATTCCAGTCCTGCTACTGACACTCTTTGATTATCAATTACCAGAAAGAAAATTACCCAGTGCCAGAAACTACTTGCAAAAAACCAATGATGAAAGAACAATATCTATTCTACATGCTCCTCAATGACTAAGAATGTGTCCCTGAATTTGGGGCCAAAACTAGAATTGAACAGACTACCTGAGCTACAGGTATTCTAACCAATCCCTTGGGAGGCCACCAAGGCCAAATTTCTTTCTGAATGCCAAGTATTCCCCTTGGTGCTCAGATCCTGCCAGGCACATTTGGGCTCAAGGAAGGGAGGATAGCAGAAAGTTCAGTGCCCAGCTGGTAGACCAAGGAAATTACACCTGCCCACTGGCTCTGCCATCTTCTATCCCTGGGACTTCCCTGTCACACGGTCACCTTCAAGTTCAGCATAAGCCGCTACACAAACCGAGTGTCTATCCTTGCAGAGATTAGCTTTGGCTTTCAACCACGATTCACTGACCCGGATACATAGAATGTAAACTCTTTTCTATCAATATGTTCTACTTCAATAATTTCTTTAGGGATGGTTCTTTTTTGGTTTGAGTATCTTCCCTTATCATCTCTGTAAACATGAGGGTCCATTTAGACCTTAGTTCTCTTTCCACGGACTCACTCCTTTTTCCAACGTATGTGTTTCATACAAGAGATTGTTTACTTGACTTGCCTCTTCCCTGCTCATAAAGCAAACTCTGGCCTTTGATATCTATGGAGAAGGAAGAAGCGCTTATCTCCTTTCTTACAAAAAGCCTCATGACACTTTGCTTTGTGCACAGAGGTTTATTTTGCTTATCTTTTCTGTTGCACAAACCCAGGTCTTCTGAAGCATTAACTTCAGTTCTCTCTAAACCTTAATGTATATCGTCTGAGTTCCTGCAGGGGGATTATGTCCAACTTTCCTCCTTCAATGCTGCAACAGACCTTAGTACTATTTTACACTTCTTTACTGATTCTTTTTGAACTCAGGTTTACATACTAATCATTGAGACTCTCAATGGAAGCACCTATGATTCAAGCAGATTTCCCCTTATCGGATACTTCTTTGCAGCATTATGCAATATGATCCCTGTTGGTTCGACATCTTCCCTCTCCTCTTATCTTCTTTATTCTTCGTCGAGACATTTCTCAGGTAAGGCCAAGGGTAGACTGCTCATTTAGATGTTTCTTGCCCTCCAGTGCATTTTATAAAATCAGTAGAAATGAGTATGCATTTGTCTTGGACTCTCTTTTCCTTTTGACATGTCACACGAGCAGCATTTTAAGTGAATTGGCTTCATGAATATAGCCTTATGGACCCATGAACACCAGAGTTGCACTCTAATAAAAAGTGTTGGACAAGCCACTACAAATGAGTGTATCCACATTCTTCTTTGTCCTATGATGCATTTCAAGAATGACACTCACATAGAAATAAGTATCTGAATATCTGACATGGTAGAAGAACCAACTATAAGGTCCTCTAGAAAATAACCAGTCCAAGGAAATTGACCTTTGAAAAATTCACACTAAGATATTTTTTAACCACAAAGAACCTCCGTTTTAACTTCCCAAGAGGAAACGAACACCTCAATCCCAACATCTCACATTCCTCAATCCTTCCTCTATCTCACACTCCTCAGTTCCACTTTCCAAGTGTCATGTGGGTACATCTATGGAGTGCAATATGGGAAAAATAAGAAAATCTGGCCACAAGGGAATCAAGATTTCCATACCATATAGAAGTTGAAGAAAGGCCTCTAGAAAGAGACTAAGACTGGTGAAAAATGAGCTGGTCCTCAACATCTGTCTCAGAACCTTTCTTTAGCTACTCTACTTCTTTGCATACCCTTGTTCCCCTGGATTTTGCTTTTCCTCTTGTAGGTAAATCATAATCTCACATTGACATCTTATGAGCTAAGAACTAAATGGTAAGGCTACCCTACCAACATCCTATGCAAACTTAAGCAAAATATTAAGTGAAATTAGTAGATCCATCATGATAGTCAATGCTCTTTCTTAGCAAATTAGCCCCAAGTGGTACTCCTTGAAATTAAATCCACAGGCAAGATTACCTTTCTCCAGGGTACCCAAAAGCTATCACCAAAGGAGAAATACATCCGCAACTGTCTGCTTCCAGCTGATGCCAACACATCCTGCAGGAACATCAATTAACTAGAAGAGAATTTGGTCTCCACAATCAAATAATTATAGGAAGCCCCTCATGAGGTCACAGGTGTAGATTTAGGGAGAATGGGCTAAGATAAATGGATAGGACCAGTACTCTCAAATGAAATAAATGTCTCAAGAATTCAAACAAGGCATGCGAGAGGCAGGCCACCACACATCAGTTACCAATCCCAAGTTTGCGACACTAATTTCTAGCACAGGTCAGGCAAAACAATTTATTACTCACAGATGGGCAGCAAGAATCAACAGAACCCTAGGATTCATGGCAAGTGGGTATCCTAAGACTCAAGAAAGCCGTCCAGGGCTAATGTGGTTGTGAGTGCGTGAATACTTCACTTTGCACCACAGCTGAGAGATCCCCAGAGAACTCAATTCTGAGTTTTATATACTAGGCAACACCTGGGTCATTGAGATCAAGCATTGCAGGACATCTTTTTCTAGGAGAGATGAAAAAGCCTGGGCTGTTCTGAATAGTTTATTCTTATCTCAGGATGTTGCATTCTTGCTACATTCTGCCCAAAAGTTGCAAGCAAAAAGGATAAGAGCTAGGTCAGCCAAAGTCATTTGGGAAAGTGTCCTCCTGCAGGGTGAAAATGCAGCATCTTTTCTTTTACTTAAGATGAAGTGAACAAATTACAACCAGTGGACTCCACAAAAATTTTACCAAAGTGGAATATCCCTTAATTTTTTCAGTATTCATTTTCTACTCTTAGTAAACATTTCTCTCTAAGTCTTTTAAAGTACTTGCTTCTTCTGGCTCAACAGGTCCTCTTGGTACAACATAATCTTAAATGTGGGCAAATATATAAATATATATATATAAATGTGGGCATATATTATATACATATATATATATATATATAGAGAGAGAGAGAGAGAGAGAGAGAGAGATTGAGAGAAGAGAGAAAGAGAGAGAGAGAGATTGAGAGAAGAGAGAGAGGGTCTCTGTTGCCCAAGCTGGAGTGCAGTGGTGCAATCATGGCTCACTGCAGCCCCCACCTTGCTGGGCTCATGTGATCCTCCCACCTCAGCCTCCTAGGTAAGTAGGACTACAGCCATACACCACCACGCCCTGCTAAAGGCAAGTATGATTTTCCTGAGATAGTGTAGAAATCAAATCCCCTTTGGAGTACGAAAGTGTGTCAATTAATTTGAGTTAATCATTACTCAATGTATATCTATATCAAGTCATCCCATTGTACACCTTGAATAGATGCAGTTTTAATGTGTCAATTAAGTATTTTAAAATTTTAAAAGTGATTAGGACACAGACACATGCAGAGGGATAATCAATAAGCATGCATGCTGCTATGTTTATTGAACTAGCCCACTCAAACAGTTTTTCTCTATTGATTAGAATAGCGAGAAAATATCAAAAGCATTCCTTAGATCCATAGATGCTTCCCAAGTCCCAGTGTCTCTATTAACCACATCTGGAATAGAAGCAATATTGGGATCAGCACATGAGTAAGCACACCACTAGTCAGGAAACATTTAAAATCTATCTATCTTCTGCATATCCCAAGAGGTTTATTAAATGGCCATTGGAAAAGTATGCTCTGGCTGCCATAACAAAGTATGAGTGGCTTAAAAAACATAAATTCACTTCTTACAATTCTGGAGGCTGGAAGTGCAAGATCAAGGTGTCCACAGGGTTGGTTCTTCCTGAGGCCTCTCTCCTTGGCTTGTAGATGCCATCTTCTCCCTGTGTCCTCACACGGTTTTCCCTCTGTGTGTATCTGTGTCCTCATCTCCTCTTCTTACGAGGTGTCTTAGTCCATTTCAGGCTGCTATAACTGAATACCATAGACTGGGGGGGCTTATAAACAATAGACATCTACTCTCCCATGGTCCTGGAGGCTGGAAGTCTGAGATCAAGGTGTGGGCAGGGCTGGTTCCTCCTGAGGCCTCTCTGTTCGGCTTGGAGATGCCATCTTCTCCCTGTATCCTCACAGGGTCATGCCTCTGTGCATGTCTGTGTCCTCATCTCCTTTTATAAATCTTAAAATACTGAATCAATAAAAATTCTACATATCCAAGGCATGCAATGGGATGATTTGATATAGATATACATTGGGTAATGATTAACTCAGTCAAGTTAATGAACACATCTATCACCAACCATAGGTAACATTTGTGTGTGTGTGTATGTGTGTGGTTAGAATACTTAAAATCTGCCCTCTTATCAAATTTCAATTAGATAATACAGCATTATTAACTATAGTTACCATGCCATGCATTAGACCTCCAGAACTTATTCATCTTATAACTAACTAAAAGCTTGTACTCCTTAACCAACATCTGCCTATTTCTCTCATTTCTAAGGACACCAATCCTATTCAATGAGGGCTCGCCCAGACGACCTCATCACACTTTAATTACCTCCTTAAAGAAACTATCTCCAAATACAGTCAAATTCTGAAGTTCTATGGGTTAGAATTTCAGCATATGAATTTTGGGGAGGATACAATTTTATACAACAGGCATAGATCAAAGATTTCTATGTTAGAACTCTGATGGTGGCCCCAATATTTAATTTTTCAGGGATGTCCTCTTGGTTGGGTTTGTCATTTTGGTAAGAGGAGGACACCTGGAATGTCCTCTGCCATAATCCTCACTTGAAGATCAGAAAGCCAATGTTGGGGGTCCCTGGCAGGTAATAAGTATATACACTCCTAATATATATTCAGAAACATGAGATACAATGGCAGGATGTCTTGAAACTATTTTGCTCATTGTGAGATAGAGTCACATCACAATTCTATATAAGTGACCCCCCCCCCCACCCAGGCCAGTGAGCCCCTATTCTGACTCAGCTACCCTAGAAACATTCCAGGTTACCAGAGACATTTGCTTAACTCTGAGCCAATGACCTATAAATCCTGAAAGAGCTGAATAGTTTTTTTTTCTCATATAAACTTCCGTTAATGGCTTCCGATCACTTGGATACAGTGCTTTGGATGTTATCAAGGGCTTGGTCTTTAAGGACACTATTCAAAAGATTCTTAGTCTGGAAATAACTGTAGTCTGGATATGGTTATGGGTCCACAACTCAGGATCATGGTGTCCCAAGAGAAACACCCGCTCACCCTATTTGATATCTCCATGGTGTACAACAACATGTGCTCTTTCCCTTTTGGGTCCCTAGAGACGCCATGATAAATTAACCTGCAATAAAGATCTCTGCAAATGAAACATTCTGGTCCACAGACTGCCTGATGCCTCTTCAGCAACCACATCTAATAATGTTTAGTGGTTAAACAATCTCCCTTGATCTTGCCCATTTCCTGCTTCCCGTGACTTAGTGATCCCGTTTTCAATGTCTCACAAACACAACCTTCATTTCCTGCATTAAGAAAGGCAGATAAGGGAACATATTTGCAAGGAGCAGGATTTTCCCTTCTTCATAAATTTCTTGATGCTTTGATAAAGGGAGAAAGTGCTGAGCCCCCCTGGGGAACAAAGATGGCAGATATGTGGATCCCATATGCTAGATCTACCCAAACTTTCACCAAAAGTCTTCCGAGTCCTTCTTTCCTATTGCTGCAGGGGCTTTCTGACATCTGTTTATTTAAGATTCCATCACCAACAGATCAAACAGTTAAAAACTCTCTCAGCTACTCTCATAGATGCAACTGTGAAAATAAATTCTAACCAATTTATAATTATTTTCTGTCTTCCTTGACTAGCATGATTAGAATCTATTCCTATTTCCGTACATATTCCCCAGGTTTGCAGATTATTAAAAAAAAAAAACACAGAAACAACAACAACAGAAAAAGCCAGCAACAACAACAACAAAAAACAAAACTGCTAAATAGTGCCCTATTTTGGTGTACTTCTTCTTCTTGGATTCATCTATGGTGTAGGCTTCTCTTCCTTCTGGATTCATCTATGGTGTAGGCTTCTCTTCCTTCTGGATTCATCTATGGTGTAGACTTCTCTTCCTTCTGGATTAATCTATGATGTAAACTTCTCTTCTCCCTGGATTCATCTATGGTGTAGACTTCTCTTCCTCCTAGATTCATCTATGATGTAGACTTCTGTTTTTCCTGGATTCCTCTATACAAGTAACCACAGAGTCTGCTAGGATCTGACTCTCTTTATAGGTCTGGAGACCACAAGAAGTCACAAGGGTGGGGCATGAAGAAAATTTGCACTTCCGTATCAGGTAACATCTCAGGTAACATACTTCAGGTAAGGTAATATATCAGGTAAGGATACTACAAGGTCTTCAAACAAGGCAGGGACAGCCTCATCAAAGTATCCTGAGTTTTCATGAGCAAGGATACATCAGGGTCGTCTGAAAGGTTTGCATTACAATTCCTGGAGTCACATACTCTCCTCATCAACTTCACAAGAGACTTAGAAAAGCTGTAATTCATCTTTTGTTGAAATCACAGTTAAATACTCCTCACTGGAATTTCAGATACACCAACCCTGGGCCCATAAGAAATTAGATCTTTTGGCCGGGCACAGTGGCTCATGCCAGTAATCCCAGTGCTTTGGGAGGCTGAGGAGAGCAGATTACCTGAGCTCAGGAGTTTGAGACCAGGTTGGCCAAGATGGAGAAAACCCATCTATTAAAAATATAAAAAATTAGCTAGGTGTGGTGGCACCCACCTGTAATCCCAGCTACACAGGAGGCTGAGGCAGGAGAATTGCTTGAACCCAGGGGGGCCGAGGTTGCAGTGAGCTCAGATGGCGCCACTGCACTCCAGCCTGGGCAACAGAAATTAGAGCTTTTCTTTAAAGTGGGTGATAATAAAGTTCTTAATTTTCTCACTATTCCATGAGCTAAGAAATTAATATTTTGAACGAGTGACTTTTGTTCTTTAAGATTCTAGTGCACAGTAAGAAGCAGCCAGCATACTCCACCATCCTTGTATTCCTAAAGCCTATTAAAACGGTTCATTGCAACAGTCACATGGACAGCCAAACCAGTCCTTTCACTAAGCACTGCACTGAAATTAGTAACTTAAGTGACTTTGTACCATAACATCCAAGTGTCAGTTCAAATAATAATGACCCACCCAAAATTCTTCTTCGTGGTTTTTTACCTGCATCTGTTACAGGAACCAATAGACAACGGTTTTTCATTGGCTGACAATAGAATACACTTAATTTACTTTAGGTAGAAAGGTATTATTAGGGATTTTGTAGTTTAAACATTTTATTTTTCAGAGAGGAGCCAAGTCACAAGGCATCCCTTGTAGAAAATATTAATCTGGCCAGTAGGACATTCCACTTTTCAGCTGAGGATCCCAGAAGGACAAAATAGGATTGATCCCCAGAGCTCAGTGAGGTATCTGGTCTACCTCATATAAGCAAGCAAGGCTTTGAGAATGTCTCAAATCAGAGAAACTGGAATGGGGCCTGGGGCCCATGCAGTTTCAGAGGTTTCTATGATAATTATTATGTCGCTTACCTAGCCTGCAAAATTCTAGGAGGAACATTAAGAACAGAACTTGAAGAGGTATTGAAAAATGCAGAGGGATTTGGAGAATGTGAATATGCTATCTTCATGCTTTGTTTACTTGACATTTAGGTCTGCAAACAGAAAGTTGAATTGTGGCTGTCTAATTAAGTGCACAAATTTTATATACGTGTGTGTGAAAGAGTATAAGTGTTTTATTAAATTAACATAAGACTGTTGAGTTCACTTAACACTCTAAATACACATATGTGCATGTGTGTGGATGCATGTTTACATGCACACAAAGAGTACACCTATTTATCATGTTAACCAAATGCCATTTGAAAGCAATAAGGAGAATTGGTGTTCAGAAATTATGAATAAATTTCTGGTTTAAAAAATTTATTTTCTAATCTCTGTAATTCTGCAGTATTCTTTGGTATGATCTTAAGGGCTCGAGGTTTGACTCATTTTACATTTATGGCACATATTCATAAAAACAACCGAATATAGTCCTAATACAGTGCACCAGCTAATTTTTAGAAGTTACCATATTTATACAATCACCTTAAGATATACTTTGATAAATATCGTTTTGATTAATAATCAGGAAATCCACGCAAAAATAAACTTAGGATCTCCTTCCCTCTTTCTTTGATATAGTCAGCATTAAATGAACAAGAACAGCAACGATCAATTCTAAGTTTTTATTTTCATTTTATGGTAGTTTATGTTTAACATTCCATCCTTACTAATGTAAATCTTGGTTGGCGGCGTATACATTTTCCAGGGCTGCATTTCCACGTTGCTGCATTTGCACATTTTGCATTATTCAACTAATGCTGTGTAAAAGCATTTTATAGTAAGATCTTTGAAATGGAAGGGGAATAATATTAGCATTTTCTTGATGAAATGCTTTTAATGAGTCATTCAGTTCTTAAGGATTGATTAATTCACTCAAATGACATAAAAGCCAACATGATATGTAAAGTTGTCAGAGTGCAAATTTCAGTATAGATATCTTAGGCCAAATCTTTTTGACAGGAAAATGCACGATGGCTTAAAAATCAGGAGGACTTGATGAATTCAAAACCAGTCCTTTGTTAATGGACTACATCCAATGCAGCAGGTCTGGAAAGCGTGTTAGCACTCTATATTCCGTTCAGCAGGAGGAAAAGAACATTTTGTATTCAGTAATGCCCTTCCCCTAAAATGTAACTGTGCCTCCAAAATATAAGTGAGTTTTGGGGCTTGTAAAATGTGCCATGCATTAAAACTAGCATTTAGTAGACCTGGGCATGATGTCATTTCCATAAAAATGGGTGAATTTCTGTCACTTTTCTTCCCTCTATCTTTGCAGGCTGTCTAGCTTTGCATTTTTTAATGTGGCTAATGGCAAGCATTTTATTGCTCAAAAATACAAAAATAGTAAAGAATTGACTTTTGTAAATTTACAAATGCATTAAACGTATTTTTGTAGCTAATTATACTCTTGTTTTTTATAGGGATTCTAGATCAATCTCCTGGAATACTTTTACTCCACAGGGAATATACTACACAATTTACATAACTAGTTGATTTATTAAAACATATAATGTGGGAGTATACATGTGCACACACACATATACATAGTAAGTCCTCAGTACCATCATGTGTATATACATACAAATATACATACATATATACATATATATGTATATATATACACACAGTAAGTCCTCAATGTTATCAATAGGTTCTTGGAAATTGCAACTTTAAGAAAAACAACACATAGCAAGTTCTTGAGTAATATTATTTTCATTCAAAGTTGTTACAACGGTGATGAGAAAAAAAGATTGGTTTCATTATGTCATTTTGCTTAAAGTTGCAGTTTCCAATCTGTCTACAACATTGAGTGAAGACTTATTGTATATAAATACAAGTTTACTTCCCTGGGATATATATAATGCATTTATCTGTATCTATTCAAATAAACTTTCATATCCATTCATATATCTATATATACATAGATTGTATATATGTAAGGGTGTGTGTATACATATATATGCACATATATATGTACACATACACACTATATATGATATATGTATAAAATCTGTGTATGTCTGTCTGAAATTAGAAATTAGAGACATACACCATATTGAGTTATTATAAATATACCAAAGACATTATCATCTTTGGTTTGCAACATTTCAACCCCCAGATTTTATGTCTAAACAAGATTAGAGGAGTTAACTCCCACTTTCTGTTGAGTATGACAAATAACTTCAAAAAATGTTTACAAACCACTTTTAAGTCTAACATGTTGAAATGAAATCAGGATTTTAATATTTATGAGTGCTTATGAAAATAAAAATGTTTAACCCTTCTTACCTGTTGAAGAAGGTGTGTAAGAAATATAGTTTCAAGAACCAGAGGCATCAGACATCTTTCTTTTTTGTTCAAGTATTTTTGCCACCTGTCATTACATCTCTGGAATCTTATATTAAATACACATCCTAAATCATGTATATTGAAAATCAGGCCAGGCTTTCAGTCTTTAGTGCTAAGAGAAGGAGTTGAAGTCCTCGAGTTTTGTCCAAAAACCATAATAACATTAATAATCTCTCAACCCTATGGCTCTATCTTGTTATGGCTATTCTCTTTCTTTACTCTGTTGCTATTTACTCACTCCAAAGTCATTCCTTCACCCAATTTAATCTGTACAGTCAAGGCATAGAAATTGCATTTGCTAAGCTCTCTGATCACTTAATTTTCAAACTCAATGAACAGCAAATAACTGTTGATATTGTTCCACCTTCCTGGAATATCTTTCTCCATCTACAGCTTTCAACATTCTAGCCATCTTCAAGTGAACACTGAAATACTATTTCTTTCAAGAGTATATTGCTTTCTTTCCCCATTCCCTAGCTAAAAGTCATCCTTTTCTACTCCTTTTTCTTTTAACATTAAACTCTATTTAGAAAGACTATTAGTTATAAATACAAAGAACTAGGTAAATCTGCCTTATTATCCATTTTGATAAAATTATTCCTGTCTAACACATTATACCTGTTATATTTTAAGCCAGCAAAATGAAAAATGGCATTTATCTCAATATAATGGGCACATCATTCTCCCCTACCTGACAATGAATTCCAGAGAACAATGACTATTTCTACTCATCGTTTTATTTCTCACAGTTTTTAGATAATTCAGAGTAGGTTGTAGGTACTTAATGCATGTTGCATTGAATTTTCTTTTTTTTTAAATCAAACATTCCCTTATCTGAGAAAGTATTTAAACTACATATAAAACATATGTTCCTTCTCTTATATATTTGATATTCATACTTCAGGAAAGTCTTACACTGTTATACCACGTAAGAATAATACATGTGAGTATGCTTCAATTACAATTAGTGTTTTTTAATATATTTTGAATTAGCCCAGCCATCACTGATCACTAATGTGAATGGTTGTGCCTATTACAAATAGGTATGGCCCCAAAATTGTTATTCCACTCAATAAGAGTTCCCCCTTATTTTGAGGGTGCCCCCACACACTATACCCACACACTCTACCCTCTTAGAGAGAAAGAGAAGACCTAGATGACGTCAAATCCACAGCCACTATAAGCCCTTCACCCTCTAACGTGGCCAAACCAAAGCTTGCTGTTTATCTACCTTGTATAGTCAGGGTTTGAGTATTATTTGTTTGAAAAAACATGGTCATATCCATGAAAATGTGTCTGCACCCATTATCAAAGACCAGGACATTATTTAATACGGTGATTATGGCAAATTGGTTTGTTTAGCTACCTGGAACATCACAGAAATAGAATTGAAGTTGCCGAAGAAAATACAGGCTGCTCAGTGAAATTTAAATCTTATATAAAACTCACTTTTTTTCACATAAATATTCACTTACTTTTGCACCAACCTAATATTTCCCAGATATTGCCTGGATATACTAATACTACAAATATTCAGTTTATCTGAAATTTAAATTAAACTGGTCATCTTGTACTTCCGCTTGTGAAAACTGACAATCATAAGGGTCACTTATTAAAATGTTTGTTGGCCAACTGGGTTGGCAAACAATGTATTCAGGAGCTGAAGTTCTCACACCTGTTTTTGATGGAAGACTCCATTAACCACCATGCAAGTGTATCCTGTAAAAAAAATACAATATATACTATTAAAATTTCAAAAATACATAATTTTCCCCCAAACTTGGGCTGGTTTCCTATTTCGGTATCTTTAAAGATATTTGGTATCTTTAAAGAAACAGTTGCTGTCTGCACAATTTTTTGAAGCTCAATCATTTCTTAGGTTTTACTTCTTTAGGCTAAATTATCTCAATTCTTTGATCATTCTTTTCCTTACCAGTTAAGTATTTCAAAATAATGGTTTTCATTAATATACAAAATTGATGCTACAGAAAAATTAGAAAAAGACCTATGGCTAATGACTTCTTAGAAAATGAAGATTCTTTCTGTGCTCCTTAATGATAATATTACATGTTCACTTTGAATCAGAAGAGCATCTATGAATAAGGATAAGAAGGTACTGTCTTAATGAGCCCAGCCCATATGCATAACAGTTATGAAAGTCACTGATGGGTTTTTTATGGGAAATAATGGGCTCTGAAGATAAATATGTTTGGCAGGCATTTGATAACACAGCCACTGGATTTTATTCATCTTAGAACTTTGTTATTCAGATATTATCAATTTGGATAGGTTTAGACATCTCAAAGAAAATACTACTTCAGTTGCATTATTGAAAGAAAGTGTAAGTCAGATAAAAGGCATTATAGCTATAAAATCTGAGGAGTTTGGCAGAAATTACACAACAGCTTTGGCATACTAATACCCCGCCACCAATACTACTTGTAGATAATTCTTTTCAGAGGGTTGGGAGCAGGTATTGAAAACCCTAATTAGTCGTCCTAACATGGATGACTAAATAAAGGCTTCTCTGGAGTGAATTATAAAGCTATTTCATTTTTCTGGCAAAAGGGACAGACAGGAAAAAACTCTGACATATTGTCTATGGAATAAAAAAAATAAATTTGGTATCTCTCACATTTCTCTGGGTTGATCCAGAGTATTTTGGAATTGATGTGAACTATGTGTAAAATGGTAACTGGTTCTTGAATTATGATGAATATGTTGCTCATATCACCAGCCATACTGAAGGATTACTCTTTCTGCAACATCACTGGTGATTTTTAACTACGATTAATGATGGAATAGAGAAGGACACCAGCATCAAACATTTGAATAGAGTTCCCAAAAAGGGCAAAAGGGTTGGATCTTGAAAAATTAGATATTTGCCACAAGATGAATAATAGACATTTTAAGATGTAGGTTCTCCCTAGGATAATAAACACATTTAACACAGTTCTATAAAAAGGTGCACAAATGATGTTAATGAAACACAGAAGGATGTTTTCAAAGTATATGGACCGGGCGCAGTGGCTCACACCTATAATCCCAGCACTTTGGGAGGCCAAGGCAGGCGGATCACTTGAGCTCAGGAGGTCGAGACCAGCCTGGGCAACATGGTGAAACCCCATCTTTACTAAAAATACAAAAAATTAGCCAGGTTTAATGGTGCACGCCTGTGGTCCTAGCTCTTCAGGAGGTTGAGGTGGGAGGAATCCTTAAGCCCAGGGGTTCAAGGGTGCAGTGAAGGAGATTGTGGCACTGCACTCCAGCCTGGGTCACAAATGTGTAAATATAATAAAAAATACATTGGAAATACAAAATAGCCATGAGGAGTGACTAGCCCTATTAAACATTAAAAAGCAACACAGTGTCTCTATTTTGAAGAGAAGTGTAGTCTTATTTATAAAAGACAAGCAAGTGGAGCAGAAGAGGAAGCTCATAATTAGATTTAAATACATAAGGAAATATGCATAAAAATATGCCACCTCAAATTGCTGGGCACAGATTAGCTTTTTGCCAAATGGTATTGAGACAACTTGTCAGACATTTGGAAAAAATGACATTAGACATGTCCTTCACAAGGAAGGGAAAGATAAACTCTCAATAAGGAAATTAAATGTTTTAAAAAATCTATACCAGTATTAACGTGACATAAGCAGATTCCTATTCATAACTCAAAATCCAAATGCCACACAAATATAAAAATATTTTGACTACAGTGAAAAAGAAAACTTTTAAATGGACAAAATAGACAATAAACAAAATCAAAAAGCAACTGATAAAAATAGAGAAAATATTCACAACATACATTGTATATTAAATGCTGAATAAATCTAATAGATAAAACTTTTTCTTTAAATAGAGAAAAAGATTAAAATCAGGTAGAAAGCAGTAATAAACGATGCATGTAAAATGCAACTCATAAACACAGGAAAAGAATGTTAAGCCAAACTCAGAAAAAAATGAAAATAAAACAAACTTTATGAGATACCAGTTCTCCAATTCCAATTTTATAAAATTTTGGTGTGCCTGTGAGAAAACTTTCATCATTTTTTAGTTGAAAACAAATTTGCATTATTTTTTGGAAGATAATTTGGAGATATCTTAGAAAAATAAATAAATAAAAATAACCAAAAAAAATCACTAAGACTTCATTTTCCATTTCAGCCATCAATGCCACTTCTCAGAATTTATCCAAAGGATGCATGTCCAATAATATGAAAATCCACATGTGTAAAATTATCTATTGCAGTGTTGTCTGAAATTGCCTATTGGGAATAAAACTAAATGCTCTTCCATAGGTGAATGTTCTAATAATCTATGGTGCATACATGCAATTGTATATTCTGAGACTATAGAAAAGAGAAAATAAAAACATTATTTTAAACCTATATAGAGATTTTAAAAAATATTAAGTGAAACAATAAAAAGCAAAACAGTGTCTATGTTAATGAAACTTTTGTGCAAGAAAGAAGCTAAAAGGTGAAATGAGAAATAAAAAGGCTCAGTTGTGTAAAAAGAAGCATGGTCAAATAAAACAGAAACTAATGAAGTTCAAAACCTGCAGGGCTGAATGCAAATAGGATGGAAAGATCGGGGAGGTGAGGATGAATAATAAGGAATGAGGAGTGACACTGTTCTGAGTACTTTTTGTATTATTTTCATTCTTAGTATTACATATGTTCACATACTCAAAAATAGACATATAATCAAAAAGACAGGGAGGGAAAAGAAAAGCAAAAGTTCATACAAACCAAAACAAATGAGCCTAAATAAATAGCATAACCACATTGAAGGATGGTGGGGGAAAAGTAACTCTCAGATGAAGTATTGTGCCTATATACCTCAGGCTAAAAACAAAAGAATGTTTTGAGCGTCTACAACTCTACTTGGTAGGTTTGTTTTATACTGGTATAGTTAGCAGTTCTGCAGGTCTAAAGATTATAGTCTTGAAGAATTGTTGATTTGCTGACTTTCATCATTGTTCTGATGATATACAAAAGAATGTCCATGTATTTTAAGAAATACCCACTGAAGTAGTTAGGGGTAAATGAGAATTACATTTGCAACTTATGATGCAACAGTTATAAAATTAGACACACAGTCACACTTACAGAAAAAGGCAGACAAAAAGACAAAATAAAACAAAATAGCAAGCAAATAAAAAAATCACTAAGAATTCATTTTTCTTATACGTACCCATGGGTGCACACAAGAAGTGATAAAAGCAAATGTGGCATCGTGTTAACATTTAGCAAATTTGAGTGAATTTGGTGAATGTGTGTGGACTTTTTTGGTACTCCATAAATTTCAATAAGGCTGAAATTATTCTAAATAGAATGATATCAAAAGGAAGGACATAAAATAAATCTACCTTCATCATTGCTCAGCTATTTAAATGTTTCTCATTTGTGAGGAGAGCAAAGACCACCTGGTGACTATCAAACAGACCATCCGGAACCAAAACTCCTTATCTAAGGAATTTAGAAGTATTTAGACTTCTCTATTATCTAAAGCTGTCATCCAGTACCAGGCTTCTTTCCCCAAATTTGTGAGTAACTAGAATTTCTACACATCTCTGGAATGCATGCATGTCGAAATTCATTGTGCAATCCTTGCTGACATTAAGGCATCTAAATGTCTACAAATGTAATCATTTATCAAGACCTATGTGGCTAATGTGGTCCAAGTTACCCTTCAGCTCCCACTTTAGGGTCCATAAATACCCCTAAGGAAAAGCCCACCAGGTGCGCTCAGTCCTCTCTCACTGAGGCACCTGCTGCATTCTTCTGCAGCATTCTTTCTATGGGATAACACCTTCCTTTTCAAACATATGCTGTTGTCGGTAAATTCTTGCTACCCGCGAGCTCGTGATTTTCCATTGCTGGGGCTCTGACACCTGGCCCAGCAATTCATTGCATTTATTTGAGGGATTACCAAAAGGAGCAACCCCTGCTATGTCCTGGCAGTGGAAAAATCATAGAGAGACAAGCTGTAGCACCAAAGCATATTGCAATGCTGTTGGATCGCAACATTGTATTCCTGGACCACAGTGAGGACTAGGGATGCTAGACTGGGGGGGGGGGGGTCCTGGGAAGCTGGAGAGGGGCATGGGTACAAAATGAACCATCAAAACCGTGTTAATAGCACTCACCAGCCATCTATGCTACACCACACATGCTACACACCCTAATGTGAATAGACACCCCACTCTCAGCCAACATTTAGAGCAATAAAACACCTGGACAAACCAGATGCCTAACTTCAGAACAAACAGATCATTCTAGAACAAGAAGGGAATGTTCTAATTTTTGTGTCAAGTTAATACTCTCAAAGTGTTTCTAGAGGATGGTCCAGGCAGAAAACAAGAAAAGGTTCCTATAAAAAGCAGGAGGGTAAGATGTGTTTACGTGTGTGTACACATATGTATATGTGAATGTGTGTGTGTGCAGCATAACATATATACGTCGAGTCTAATACACAGTTACATAAATAAACATATGTATAAATAGATATTACATTTATTTATATGTAATTAAATAAATTTCCCTCAAAAAAATTTTGAAATTTAGAAATGAGTGGCTCAACAAATGCAAAGTAGAATGAAAACAAAAGTCCTACTCCCTGATGAAAAATTGTGAAAAGAAAAAAGTCAAGAAATAAATAATCCAAGAATTTATCATGATAAGTTTGATGTCATGCTTTTCCTCACAATGAAGTCAAGGTCTCTCAACAGCCAAAGAGGGAAAATATATATATATTATTTTAACCCAGGAATCTGAGAAGAAGCCAAACCTTCAAGGGTTAGAACAAAATTTTATTAAATATAAGAATTCAGATTTTTTATGTTTATCTCCCCATTCACGCTTTTTAATTTTTGTTTTTAAAATGGTTATTCTTAAAGAAAACTTCCAACTGAATGGAAAGAAACAGAAGACATATCAGGATAGATCACCAGGAAATAGCACCAAATCGAAAGGACAGGTGATTAATTCAGGATCCAATAAACCTCGATCCTTGAAAGTATCTTTGTTTAGCAGTGAAGTTTAAATAATGCAGAAATACATTTTCATCCATTTGAATCCAATTAAAATTTTTAAATGAATAATATTTACATAATATTGGAATACTTTCTCTTATTGAGTTAGAACTATTTTGGAATTCAACCAACAATAAAGCCCAAAAGACTTTCTCACATTATAGAAACTTGGAAATGTAAAAGTGTTACTATAAAGATAAAAGTTGGAAGAAAGAAGAGATGTACCAATTTTCTGAAATTTTAGAAAAAACAAATATATCAGAAACTAACTTGGATGCCTTTGAAATACTGAAGGTTATTAAAGTGGAAATGTTCACTATAAATTATAAAAACTACATTTAAAATGTTTAATTAATTAAGTTTGACATCGGAGAGCGAGATACTTTTTTGGATTTTTTAAATATAAGAGCATTTTAATGAACTTCCCAGTGGGTTTGAATAATTTACATGGCTTGATTTGAAACAGCATGGGGTATAAATGAATTGTACATCTACATGTGTAATTTTCATAGCCTAAAAACACCTGTAATTAATTGGAAAGCAATGACCCTTTTGCTGAGAAGGGATTCTGCTACAGAGATTCAGAATTCTGACTTTGGAAAAAGCAAACCTCTTCTGGGGTAAGTGGCCACGGACAGGCTATCGGACCCCTAAACCTTGGTTTTGTCAAAGCCAAATAAAATACAGAGGCAAACCTCTGAAATGAAAACATTTATTTAGGAAGAAAGAATTGCAATTCGGGGCGTATACACAGACCTGAAGAACAAAGAGAAAGAGGTTTTAGGAGAAGGAGAAATGGTATGTATTGCTCTTTGTGAAAGTTCATTGGCACTAATAAGGTTTTGGGGAGAGGGCAAGTTTCGATCCATCACTGAAGGCAGCCACAGCTGGTTGTTTCAGCAGCCGGTAGATAAAACCAGTTTCAGGTCACAGCAGGCAGTTTTAGCTGCTGGGCTTGCAGAGAATTCCATTTTTGGAGCAATCCTCTGTGCCCAAGTGCTTTTTCCTCCTGGTCGACTCTTGTTTTCGTCGGGTATGACAAGAATGACTCACTTCGTAGGATCAGCTTTCACAGTTTCTTAGCCTGATTTGGATTTTTATCAAAATCTTGATACCGCGGTGGGCTGTTGTGAAGATCAAACACAGAAACAAGAAGAAGGATCAGTGGAATCATAGCAACAGCAGAAACTGGTTCGCTGTAGTTATTGGTATCAATTGGAAGTTACTGAATGAAAGAGGAGGTTAAGCCATCAGATAGTAGGAGTCCCGTGGGAGTTTTAAGATTGGAGTGACCTTTAAAAGGAATCTGACCCTACCAAGACACATCTAAGACTCAAGCAGAGCAGTAGAACACAGCTTATAAAGGCTATTCTAATAGGTCAAGAAACGCCAAGTAGCGTTTCTCAAACTCCCTAAAATCTCTTTATACTCTTCAAACTTCTTGAGAAAGCTTTGTTGATGTGAATTTTACCTGTCCAATATTTACCACTGTGTACTTAGAATTAAAAATATATATAAATTTATTAACTTATTTTAAAATGGCAATAATAAATATTACAAATTAATAAATACCATATTTTGCTTAAAATAACTCTATGTTCTAAGGCAAAAAAATTAATGAGAGGTATGGCATTCTTTTACATGTTTGCAAATTTTTTAAGTGTCTAGATTAATAAAGGACAGATGAACTCTCTTATCTTCTGCATCCAATCTGTTGCAATGATTTCTTTTGTTTTTTGTTTTTGTTTGTTTGCTTTGGGACAGGGTCTCACTCTGTCACCCAGGCTGGAGTGCAGTGATGCCATCATAGCTCACTGCAGCCTCTACCTCCTGGGCTCAAGTGATCCTCCTGGGCTCAAATGATCCTCCCACCTCAGCCTTCCAAGTAGCTGGAACTATAGGCGCATGCCACCACACCCAGCTAATTTTTTTTTTTTTTTTTTTTTTTTTTTAGAGATGAGGTTTCACCCAGACTGGTCTCAAACTCCTCAGCTTAAGCGATCCACCCACCTTGGCCTCCCAAAGTGCTGGGATTGCAGGCATGAGCCACTGCACCTGGCCTGCAATATATTGTTTTGTCTGATATATGTAGAAAATCTGGCCTTTCACAGATGGTAATTGGAAAAGGGAGAAATATTCTAATAGTCTTTGCAGGTAGCTGGGGTTTGATACTACACCAAAACCCAACGAATGGCAGTTTTTTAAAGAAATTTTAGATTGCCATATGGAATCTGAAATCATTATCAATGAAATTTTCTTATTTTGTTAGATTAATATCAATAATTAACTACATTAATTATCTATTGCATTTTTGAGGGGCTCTTTTAATCATGCATGACTGTGTAGCATCATACAATATTCACTTGGAAAATATCGCTTCCCTAAGTTTTGCTGATCTTACAGATTTTGACAAATTTTTATTATGCAATATTAAAAAAATCACATGTTAGTCACCACCGATGTATTCTTTATGAAACACCTTATGTATTGGAAAATTGTCTAGCTTATAGTATTGGATGCAAGTTTCCCAAAATTCTATGGTTCTTTTGCAAGTCCAAATGCATCACTGTCAACAAATGCTGTTAGTTGTTTTCCATGAAATGACTAACTCACTTCATTCATTTTGGAAGAAATGTCTGCCCTAGACTGGAAGTCAGAAGAAACATAGTTTATCATTCCCCTACTCTAGTAAAACCCATGTTCCACCGTAAAAAGATGTGTACTCAGGGGTTGGTCAATATATATGTAATAAGTGAATGAATTTGTTTCATAAAGGACTTCCTTAGGTAAATTTTGTTTTCTTTCTTTTTTGTTTGTTTGTTCTACTGTTAGTGCCAGTCAGAAAAGAATGAAATAACAAACCAATAAGGCTTAGTACCACTGCCTTCATCCATGCTAAGTCACTAGCTTTTGCAGCATAAGGTAAACGTCAACCCACTGAGAAAGGAAAATAATGTCTTCATATTATTATGAAAATACTTCTGGCCTGCCTGTTTCCCTGAGTGGGTCTCCATGACACCCTGGGTTCTACATACCAAACACACGTTCAGAAGCACTGTCCTATAGGAAAGCCTATTTAGGAAGAAAACATACCTTGAAATTTTTGAGCTAAAATGAACATAGGTAGTAAGAAACTTTCTTGGTGATTTAATGAAGACTTCTGCAACAGGAAAAAAATATATTTTCTGGATTAGTTGTCTCATAGAGAAATGCATCTCATTCGCCCAACAGATATTTATTCAGTGCCAAGTATGTGCTTTAGGCATGTCTTCTGGGGTTGTTCAGCAGGTAAACAAGACAACTGAGGGAAATTGGTGGTTTCTGATAATGAGAAGGGATTTCTTTTATTAAAGATGGTACTTAGTAGTAGGAAAACCCTGCGACATTCTCCTGTTGGAAGGAAACAGGCTTGTTAGTGGGTGGAAAGTTAGAATTTACATTCTGACGTGCAAGCAAGCTATTCCTGCAGGTTAATCCATGACCACACATAGTCCTCAAAGACATTTTCACGGATCACTGGAGGATTCCTAATCGCTGTCCAGCTTATGCTGCCAAAGCTCTCTTTGGAAACTTCCAGGAAATATTATGTTTAATTGAGGAAAATTATATGCAAAAATATCTTCCTATTTATGTAAGAGATGGGGTCTGGGGTGGGTGGCTCAGAGCCCAGTAGAAGTTGTTACTGGTTTAGCTGCCATTGTTGTTTTTGTTATTTCATTTTGGGCTGTGTTTAGAGAGTGGTTCATATCTAAACCAAATAAGAAACAGATATCTTAGAATTTAAATTTCTAACATTTCTTTTCAAAGAAATGCTTCGAATTTTTTCAACAGAAATGATTCGATTTTTTTCCTTTTTTCTTTCCTTTTCACTTACCCAACTGGAAGTAAGTATTCCAATAGCAAACTGACCCTTTGTTACTCTTCCTGTCACCCATAAATTTTTCCATTACTGCTTAAAGCTGAGCCATTCTAAATTGGATCCTCTGTTATGTCCCGTGCCTCTGATTATGAACACAGAAGCAAGCCCCTGAGAATGCCTGTGCAACTGCGACCGTGATTCCAGAAGAATACCATTATCTAGATGACATCTAGATCCTGATAACATGTCTTGAGCAAGTGGGTGAGAATTCCTTAAAAATCACACCTGTGTGCCAGGAACAGTGTCTCAATTCCATAATCTCAGTGACTCAGGAGGTCAAGAAGGGAGACTCACTTGAACCCAGGAGATTGAGGCTGCAGTGAGCTATGATCACACCACTGCACTCCCGCCTGGGCAACAGAGTGAGACCCCATCTCTTAAAAAAAAAACACAAAAAGTTGCACCTGTGCTTGTAGTCCATTTAAAGGAGATTGCAGTAAATATAAAAACAGGGCATTAACAAGTTTCTCTTAAAAAAATTTAAAAAAAGTTTTCTCTGCGTATAGCTAAATACAAAGTCTCTGATTTAAAATATCATTAAAAACTATGGTTATCAAACAATTTTCATGACAAGAATGAACCAGGAATATCAGCAGATCCTCAATTAACCCCAGAGAATAAATTCTTCTAAATAGCAAGAAAAATAAGATCACAATCAATACCATGGAAAAACACAGAACCAGCCTTCACTGGAGGTTTGGCCTGCAGTAACCCTCCCTGATGGAATGCAAAAGTTCAAAATTATAGAGATCCAACAACAGAAAGCCCACTCACATACTACTGATCCTACACGTTTTCTTAAGCATGAGAATTTTTTCTAAGCAGGCATAAACCTTTCTGAAAATGAGTAACTCAAGTAACTATGTGCACTTATCCTTAACTAGGAATAAACATTCTAGGTCCCTCATCATTGTGTCCCCTGGGCCGAAGCAAGCACAGCCTGCCTTCGTGATTATGGACTGCTTTTCCAGGGCTGAAGTGATCAGGGACCACCATCTCCACCATGGACTAGTTTCCCTGGATAGAGGTGATCATGGCAGAACATCTCTCTCATTGACTGCTTTTCCTGGACTGAAGTGATTATAGCCACTCAACTCGGTCACCCACTAGTTTCCCTGGAATGAGGGTTCTCAGCCCAACCTGGCCTCATTCTTAGAAGTGGGGTTGCCAAATTTTTCAAAAGTGCTTTGGTTGATCTTTGTTTCCCTGTCATCACTTTGCAAAACAAAGAGACACCTCAAAAATTCATTTCTTCCACCAATAAACGCAGCTTTGACAAAGACTTCTGTGTAGGAAAAATAAATTGAAAAAATAAAAAATAAAAATTATAAAAATAAATAAATAAAAATAAAATAGTGATTTGGGACTCCCAAATCACTAAGCCAAAGGGAAAAGTCAGTCTGGGAACTGCATCAGGCAAACCTGTCTCCCATTTTATTCCTAAGTAAGAAAGCTACAAAGATAAAAAAAAAAAAAAAGTTACATACCTCCCTCACAGTTTGCTCACAAAGAAATTCCTTGTGGGCCTCAAGATGTTTACCCTAAAAACAGAGTTCTTTTGAATTTCACCCTAGCAATGTAAGTGGATAGCTTATCTTCATAGGTGCAGGACAGAAGGTCATCTTTCTGCTCACCTGAGAAAAATGCATATCTGGTTGCTTCCCCTGCCCAATTGTTTACGCAAAAATGCAGTCACTGAGCCAGTCTATAGTATAAGTGACTATTGCTCTATCCCACTCTCATATGTAAATTTTATATTCAGTGAAAGGCTGATCAAAGACTCAAAAGAATGCAACCTTATGTCTGTTATCTACCCATGACCTGGAAGCCCCCCATTTCCTGCCCCCACTTTGAGTGGTCCCGCCTTTCTGGACTGAACCAATGTATATCTTACACATATTGATTCATGTCTCATGTCTCTCTAAAATGCATAAAACCAAGCAGTGTCCCAGTCACCCTGGGCACATGTAGACAGGAACTCCGGAGGCTGTGTCTTGGGTGTGTCCTTAACCTGGGCAAAATTAACTTTCTAAATTGATTGAGACCTATCTCAGATAGTTTGGTCCACAATTCTATGGCCCCAACCCCTTTTTTGCTTCTCATAGAGCGACAAGTTCCTGCCCCAGGCACGTGGCTGCCTAAATGAAGGTGTGCATTGTCTTGTGTGCGAACATTTTCTGAGGTAGGAACATCAGCTTGTGCTGGGGGGTGGGGAGATGCCAAGAAGAGATTTATAGCAGGAGGGATGTGCCCATTGCATGCTCACCTCAACCTCAGTGTCTACAATTCTATGTTCCTCTCAGAGAGACATAAGGAAAAAAACACAATTTCTTCCTTTTCTGAAGAGAAACTGACCAGAGATTCTGCTGTGTGTTAATCCACTGGGAGTACACATAGGTCCTGAATCACGGAGAGGGACACGGGGCTTGGGACTTTCTTTTCTAAGCCATTTGTTCTGTTAACGATCTTGTTTTATCCAATTATCGTTATTATCTTGCTTCTCTCTTTTGAAAAGTACTGTGATTCCCACCTGAAGTCGTGTTATAGACTGAATGTTTGTGCTCCCCCCACCTCAAATTCCTATGTTGAAACTCTAACCCTTGATAGGATGCTGTTTGGAAGTGGAACATTTGGAAGGTGACTAAGTTTGCATGAGGTCACGAGGATGGGGCCCCCATGATGGGATATGTCCTTATAAGAAGAGGAATAAACATATGAGCATTCTCTCTATCTCCTCTCTCCTCTTTCTCTCTCCATTCCCTCTCTTCTCTCTCTCTCTTCTGTCTTTTTCTCTCTCTCCTCTCTCTCCTCTGTCTCCTCTCTCTCCTCTGTCTCTTTCTCTCCTGTCTTCTCTCTTTCTCTTCTCTCTCTCCTCTCTCTTCTCTGTCTCTCTTCTCTCGCTCTTCTCTCTGTCTCTCTCTTCTCTGTCCTCTCTCTTCTCTCTGTCTCTCTCTGTTTTCTTTCTCTCTGTCTCTCTTTTCTCTGTCTCCCTGTCTCTCTCTCTTCTCTCTGTGTCTCTGTTTCTCTTCTCTCTCCCCTCTCTTCTCTGTCTGTTTCTCTGTTATCTTTGTCTCTGTCTCTCTTCTCTGTCTCCCTATCTCTCTCTTCTGTGTCTCTGTCTCTCTTCTCTCTGTGTCTGTCTCTCTGTTATCTTTGTCTCTGTCTCTCTTCTCTGTCTCCCTGTCTCTCTCTTCTCTCTGTTTGTTTTTTTTTTTTTTTTTTATATACGGCGTCTCACTCTGTCGCCCAGGCTGGAGTGCAGTGGCGCAATCTCGGCTCACTGCAAGCTCCGCCTCCTGGGTTCATGCCATTCTCCTGCCTCAGCCTCCCGAGCAGCTGGGATTACAGGCGCCAGCCACCACGCCTGGCTAATTTTTTTTTTTTTTTTGTATTTTTAGTAGAGACAGGGTTTCACCGTGGTCTCGATCTCCTGACCTCATGATCCGCCCGCCTCGGCCTCCCAAAGTGCTGGGATTACAGGCCTGAGCCACCGCGCCCGGCCCTCTCTCTTCTCTCTGTGTCTCTGTCGCTTTCCTTTCTCTCCTCTCTCTTCTCTCTCTGTCTCTCTCTCTCTGTTATCTTTGTCTCTGTCTCTCTCTCCTCTCTGTCTCCCTGTCTTTCTCTCTTCTCTCTGTGTCTCTGTCTCTCTCTTCTCTCTGTCTCTGTCTTTCCCACCCACCCTCTCTTTCTCTCTCTTCCTTTGCCGTGGGAAAATACAGCAAGAAGTCAGCCATCTGCAAGTCAGGAAGATATTCCTCACCAGGAAGCAAATCAATGGACACCCTGATTGTGGGCATTTCAGCTTTGTAAACCTTGAGAAAATAAATTTCTGTTGTTTAAGTCAACCAGTCTATGGTATTCTGTTATAGCAGCTTGAACTGATTAGTACAAGAGTCAAGGTCAATATTTTTAATTTTAAAAAAAATTTAAGAGCTTTTGGGGCACAAGTGGGTTTTGGTTACATGGATGAATTGTATAGCACTGAAGTCTGAGATTTTAGTGCACCTGTCACTCAAGTAGTGTGCATTGTACCCAACATGTAGTTTTTTATCCCTTTTGGCTCCCATCCTCCACCATGAGTCTCCAATGACCATTATACTACTCTGTATACCATTGGGTATACCAGGCTCTACAACTATTACAGCCAGTCTTGCCAATGAATTTTAAAGGGTGTCGTGCTGATGAAGAGAACATCTCATCATTGTCCTAATTTGTTCCTAATCTTGATATAATTTCTTTTTAATACAATATTTGCTGTGAGAAATATTAAAGCGTTTCTGCCTGTTTATTGTTTTTACAAAAATGAGATATATTAGGGAATAGACAGAGATGGTTAGTATGCTCCCGTTAGACAGAAATGATTGGGAATATTCTCTGATGAAATACATAGGATGCTCACTCAGTAATCAATATTAATATATATCAAGTGTTAAAAGAAAAACCTTAGCTGGATTAAATCGAACAGAGTTTAATTGCTGTTGCTGAGCCAGAGTAGGCTTGGAGACTCCAGTGCAGCCACGAGGTAGAAGAATTATGGACAGAAAAAAGGAAAGTGTTGTACAGAAATGGAAGTGAGGTACAGAAACAGCCGGATTGGTTACAGCTCGGTGTCTGTCTTATTTGAACATAATTTGAACAGTTGGCTGCCTTTGATTGGCCAAAACTCAGTGATTGGCACAAGAGTAGGCTGCAGTCTGCTTACAACTTTCTTTAGATGTTATAGTTCAAGATGTACAGAGAAGTCTTTAGGCTGAACTTAAAATACATAAGGAGGCAGCTTTAGGCTAAACTTGATTTAATGTAAGTGATGCATAGAGATGGATCTGAGTTTAGCAAAAGTTCGAGGAAGGCATGATTATGACCCTTAGTCCTTGAATCCTATGATCCCATGCTGGAATTTTCTTCCAAAGCATTCCCTAAAGGGTACAGCAACATAAATTTAGCCTTATAGAAATGTCAGCTTCAAAATTCTCATAATACTTTATTCTTCAATTAGTCAAGGAAGATGGAAAATTGGGGTTTCAGTAGCAGTTATGGAGGTCAAATATTATGGAGGAAAAAACTAATCAGCAGCTTTGAAGTTCACTGACACAGGATGTCTATATATGGGTAAAAGGAATATTGACCAGTGGGTTCCACCAGCATGTTTTTAAATGCAAAAACTGGAAAGTACACACAAATTCTAAAATAGGGTGCTGAAAGTACTCATTAATTACCAGCCACAATAAAGAATGTATAGAGCACCTCAAAGTTAACTGACACAGGATGTCTATGTGTGGGTAGAAGGGACGTTGAACACTAGGTTCTACCCGCATTTTTTTAAATGCAAAAACTAGAAAATATGAATTCTAAAATAGGGTGCAGAAAGTGCTCTTTAGTAACCAGCCACAATAAAGAATGTATAGAGCACCTCGAAGTTCATTGACACAGGATGTCTACGTGTGGGTAGAAGGGACATTGACCACTGGGTTCCACCAGCATGTTTTTAAACGCAAAAAATATAAAGTTCACATAAACTCTAAAATAGGGTGCTGAAAGTACTCGTTAATCACCAGCCACAATAAAGGATGCATAGACCACCTCAAAGTTCACAGACACAGGATGCATATGTGTGGGTAGAAGCGACATTGAACACTGGGTTCCACCAGTATTTTTTAATGCAAAAACTTGAAAATTCTAAATAGGGTGCTGAAAGTTCTCATCAGTAACCAGCCACAATAAAAAATGTATTGACCAAGCTCTTTCTATTTGGCATTCCCTAAATTGCAGAGAAATGGAACCACTGATGTTTAGAGTTCTGTGGGGACTCAGAACTCCCTTTTTAAATGAAAAGTTGGTTGCCCAGGAAGTGCTCAGATCGTAACCACCTTCAAATAGAGTATAAACGGAAGTCTTTGTATAGCAGAGGAGTTCATTTTCAAATATAAGCATTTTATATTTCAAAAAGGTTTCCATAATAGATTGTACTATGAGATAAAAATCCAGGCATTGATTTTTGTTTCAAATACCCAACCACAATGTGCCTACCTATTGTACTATATTTCAGGATTCTTTTTTTCTTTAAAAATGCATGAATTGCCAGGTGTGATGCTACATACGGAGGATGTAAAATAAATAAGACGCAGCTCCTGTAGGAGAGAAGTAGTTGCAAATAATGAGACAGAGTTACGTTTTTGTTTTCATTAGTGCCTCTTTCCGGTATCCCTGCTTAGTTTAGAAAAAGAAGTCATAATTACATTTTGCCTTATTCTCTCACATGTATATATAGTTTCAATATAGATTTACAAAGTATGTAATAAAAGAAGAAGGTGCTTTCAAAAGTAGGACACACCACCTACTCAGGAGGCTGGGGTTGGGGCATCACTTGAGCTCAGGGGTTTGAGACTAGCCTGGGCAGCATAGTGAGACCCTGTCTCAGAAAAAAAAAAAAAAAAGTAGGACACAGTAAATTTGGTGAAGTAGAGACTAAACCGCCAGCCTCACCTACTCTTCCCAATCCTTGAGCAGATTTGGGAGGTTTCCACTTGGCAACACAAAAAGAAGCTTCCTTCAAGCATTGCTGTTTTCATAAGTGTGGATTATTGAAACAGTGTTTGAAGTTTGCATATTAACACTGAGAAATTTAAACATTGAAATTGTTGGAAATTTGATGATTGGAAAGTTATTTAAAAGACTGAGGTGAGAAGGCATACAGAAAGAAAACTAACAATATTTTCTAATTTCTACTTGTGGTTTTACAGGTATTTGTCTTCTGGAAGCCAGCAACCTAAAAGTTGGTGAAAGGTGTTTTTGAAAGTCCTAGGCAAAGGCTTAGGGTAAGGCATAGAACTAAATCTTAGCACAGTGCATTGCACATAGTAGATACTCAATTAATGCTGGTCAAATGGTGAGTCTTTCAAATACAGAGCAGGTCTAAAGACTCCATTTTCTTGATTTTGAGTCCCATGCTTTTTCTCGTAATCTGTATTTCTTTCACCAATTGACCAGAGTCATTTTCATCTCTGCTCCATGAAGAGAATGCTTGGGAGTATTATATGCTTAGATGCTGATTTATTTTTCTTTTTATTTATGTGAAAACTCCATTCCATTGAAGATAAAAGAAATGCATGGTGAACAGTTACTTATAATTTGCATTCTGTGTGGAAATTTTCTAGCTCATCGATCTTGTCATTTTTAATTTATATATTGTGAGGATAATGAGACCAAGTAAATTAAGAAGAGTGAAGAAGTGTGTAATTCCTAGTGTGTATAAATAGATAAAAATTTAAGTTTTAAAACTAAAATAGGATTGATAGTGAGCGATGCATTGTATTAGTGGGTCAGAGATAAACACAGAAATGAACAAACATGACCTCAACTAGAAAGCATCATCTCCAAGGACATGAAATGTAGAGAAATCCCAATTTAAATTTGTCTTCCATTATTATCAGTGTGCTCCTATTGAAGCTTGATTGTGATTGCCACATCATACATTTACTCACATGTAAATGGCAAATATAAAAATGGGATATCAAAAAAATTGTAACACACTTCAAAAGTGTATGCTTTCATGATTCAGATAAAATCCACTCTCTTTTTTATACATTAAGCATGGAGTGGAAAATGTACAGGATGGGTAACACATGACTGACATACAGAAAGAAAAGAAAAATAGCCGGGAAGCATAAACAAGTGGCATTTTCAGCAGTTAAATAGATACATGATAACTATGAACTGCAATATTTTTTGCAAGCTGTTTGCAGTTTTGGTCTTAAGATCAACATGGTTGTCAAATATTTACTTTGTAACTCAGCAGTTGTTTGTTATGAAGTATTAAAAAGTATATGCAACTTTGGTGCTATTATTACAGGAACAAGTTCACCACTGCTACGAATGTTGAAACTGCATTTATTTTCTTACTATTCTATCAGTTTCTCTTTGTCACTCAAATTAACATGGCATGATCAAGTTAACGTTGCTTTTAATTTTTTTAATTTTAATTTTAATTTTTGTAGGTGCGTAATAGGTGTATATATTTATGGGGTACATGAGGTATTTTGATACAGGCATGTAATGCATAATAATCACATCAGGGTGCATGGGGTTTCCATCACGTCAAGCATTTATTCTTTGTCTTAAAAACAGTCCAACTATACTCCTTAAGTTATTTTTAAATGTACAAATGTTATTTTTAAATGTATAAAGTATTGTTGACTGTGGTCAACCTGCAGTGCTACCAAATACTAGGTCTTATTCACTCTTTACAACTGTGTTTTTTGTACGCATTAACCATTCCCACCACCCCCTCCACCCCCAACTAACCTTTCTAGCCTCTGGTAACCATCCTTCTACTCTCTGTCTCCATGAGTTCAATTGTTTTAATTTTTAGCTTCCACAAATAAGTAAAAACATGTGATGTTTGTCTTTCTGTGCCTGGCTTATTTCACGTAACATCATGATCTGCAATTTCCTCCAGGTTGCTGCAAATAATAGAAACTCATTCTTTTTTATGGCTGAATAGTACTCCCTTGTATATATGTACCATGTTTTCTTTATCCATTCATCTGTTAATGGATACCTAGGTTGCTTCCAAATTTTGGCTATATTGAGTAGTGCTGCAGTAAACATGAGAGCGCAGATATCTCTTCAATATACTAATTTCCTTTGGTAGGAGTATATACCCAGCAGTGGGATTGCTGGATCATATAGCAGCTCTATTTTTAGTTTTTTGAGGAACCTCCAAACTCTCCTCCACAGTGGTTGTACTAATTTACATTCCCACAAAGAGTGTACAAGGGTTCCCTTTTCTCCACATCTTCGACAGCATCTGTTATTGCCTGCCTTTTAGATAGAAGCCATTTTAACTGGAGTGACATGATATCACATTGTAGTTTTGATTTGCATTTCTCTGATCAATTACGTTGAACACCTTTGCATATGCACGTTAATCCAAAAGAACAGTCTATGGGATTTTTGGGTCAGTTTCACTGTCAAGGAGAGGTAGCGACAAAGATTCTCTGTTTGACCAAATTTTGTTTAGGCCTCTGATCCTTCTCCTAGGTCCAGTACCTTACAAGGGTGCATTTCCTTGTAAATGCCAGTTTTAGCAAAGAACCTGCCAAGTCAGATTAGCCAAAGTAATATCTTATAAAATAGTCTTCAAAAGAAAGATAACCAGATATAAATTGCAAATTTCACAAAGATAGCAGGGTCAACTCACCAAGAGGATATAAACATCCTAAACACGTATGTCTCTAAAAACAGATCTTCAAAGAAAATAAAGCAAAAATTGACAGAAATAAAGGGACATACAGACAAATCCATAAAGTTGGAGATGGGGACAATCCTATTTCAAAACAAGTTGACAAAAAAAAAAAAAAAATCCCAAAAAACATAAGTACATAGATTCAGGTTGGAAAATACAGAGTATTTGAACCACACTATCAATCATGTCAACTTAATAGATATTTATGAAACACGATGTCCCACAACTTACGCACTTTGCAAGTGTTGCAGGACTTTTCCGTTGTTCAGCTAAAGGCGGGGTCCTTGTCCATCCCATGGCCAGGAAAATTCAGGCTCGCAGACTATTTGAAGTGTGAGTAAGACAGGGTTTTATTAGGTGAAAAGGAAGAAAAGGAGGAAGCAGGGACTCTTCGCAAGGCCGGAGTCCCTGCTAGAGCACTTTCTGCCTGGCCATTCAAATCCCTAGTTCCGCACAGGAAGAGAAGGGGCCAGGCTCCTTCTCCCTGTAAATGGTGTGAACTTCCTGAGTCTCTACCTCAGTGCGCGTTATTCGCAGTGTGCAGTATTTCAAGATTTATGCAATACAGCTAAAATCATGTGAAGAGAGAAATTCATGGCTTTAAATACTGCCAGTTAAAAAAAAGACAAAATATCTAAAATCAGCAATCTAGGCTTTAAACTTTAGAATGTAGGAAAGGAACACTGGCTAAAGTCAAAAAGAAAACACAGGTCAATAAAAAAGGAACAATAAATAACATAGAAAGAACCAAAACCTTAGAAAAGCAAAACCTTAAGAATATTTATTTGAAAAGAGCAATACAATTGATAAGCTATTAGACTGATCAAGGAAAAAAAAAGAGAAAACATGGATTACCAAAATAAAAAATGCAAGAGAGGATATTGCCTTAAATTCCATAGAGATAGTAAGGGAATATTACGAATGACTTTATTCTTAGAATTTTGATAGCATAGATAAAATGGATGATTTTATTAAAAACACGACTTGCCAACACTGCCACAAAAAAATAGACATCCCAAATAGCACTGTATCTGTTAAAGAAATTGAATTTATAGTTAACAGCTAGCTGCCGCCACTGCCCCCTCCCCAACCTGCTCCAAAATCAACCACTTTGTCTTGACTCGGATTATCTGGTGAATTCTACTGAATGTATACATTTTTAAAACAATCTTAGATTAATGTATTTAAAAGGAGGAAGTAATACTTCCAGACTTTTAAAATAATGAAGCCAGCATAATCCCAATACTAAAACCAAAGGAGCAATTTATAGACTAATATCACTCATGACAATAGATGATGCAGGAATTCTCCTCAAAATTTTAGCAGATGGAATCTAGCTAAATATAAAAGAAAGAATGCTTCGTTACATTGTGAGGTTGATACCAGGAATGCAAAGTAGGTTTGACATTTTAAGAAGAGTGTAATTAACCACATCACTAGCAAATTAAAAGAGAAAAACACTATGATCATCTCAATAAATGCAGAGAAAGCCATTCACAATATCCAACATATATTCACGATTTAACACACACATTCAATAACAGAGTAGAAATGGAAAAGCCAGGTCTTCCATTGGATAAGGAATACCTTTAAGAAACCTTCAGCTAACATAATACTTTAAGGTTAAACATTGAACACATTCTATCCTAAAATTGGAGAGAATACCAGGAAGGATGTCCCTCTTAACACTTCAAATGAAATTTATAGATGTTCTAGCTGATCTTATAGTACAAAACAGACAAAAAGGAAGATAGGTAGATAGATAATGGGTGGGTAGATTGATAACAGACATGCAAATGATAATTTATAGACACCGAGATGGATGGACAGATAGGAAGGATGGATACATAGATAGATGATAGATGGATATTATAGACAGATAAAAGAAAGAGATAATAAGAGGCATACTGATGGATAGACAGAGGGATATGATAATAGATATGATAGATATAGATAAATAGATATGCTAGATAACATGGATAGGTAGACATGCTAGATACTAAATACATAGACAGATGGAGAGATAGAGATAGATGATGAAACAACTTTTGAGAAAGAAGAAATACAATTATTCACAGGTGACATTATGCATGTAGAAAATTCAAAGAAATCTATAAATAAACCACTGGATCCTATAAATAAGTTCTACAAGTTCCCAGACTGCAAATTTTCTATACACTAGTAATAAACAATCACCGTATGTGATTCCATTTTACTTACAATTGATTGTAAATCACTTTTGTGTACAATGGCATCAAAAAACACAATGTATCTAAAATATATTTAAGAAAAGTAGTCAAAAACATCTACTCTGAAAACTGCAAAACAGTGTCAGGTTGAATTATAGAAGCCCTAAGTAGATAAAGAAATTTACCCTGCTCATGGGTTGGAAAACTTAATATTGTGAAATTGCTAGTTATCCCTAAATTGATCTATAGATTCCAAACAAATCAAATGAAACACCCAGAGTTTTGCAGATATTGGCAAGCTGAGACTACAATTTAATGTAAGTGTAAAGGATCTAGAGTTGCCAAAAAGAAACCTTGAAAATAAAGGAAAAAATTATTTGACCTGATTTTAAATGTATTATGAAACTACGGTAACGAAGACAATGTGTTACTGGTATAAGGATAGACAGAGACTGATAGAATAGAGTCGGTAGTTCAGAAATAGACCCACTCACACTCACAAACAATTTTGACAATTGCATCACACAAATCAATGGGGAAAGGTAAGAGGTTTTAATGACTGGGACTGGATTCACTAGTAAAGGAAATGTATGTCTTCATCTATATTTCACACTGTCCCCTAAAATAAACTCAGAATGATTTGTAGACTGAAATATAAAAGACTAAAACGATAATAAAAAGTAAATAAAACTAGAAGATGGCATGGGAGAATGTCTTTGCAACTTGGGAACAGACAAAGATTTTCTGAGCAGAATACTAATCTTATAATAATAATATAAACTGGAGACATCAAAGTTTAAAACTTATCATCCAAAGAAACATTAAATAAATAAAAAGGGAAGGCATAAAGTGAGCAAATGTATTTGTAATATAAATGCCTGGCAATGAACTCATAGTCATATTTTACACAAACTTAATATATATCAATAATAAAGGCATAAACAATTCAAAAAAAGAACAAAAGTTTTAAATAGACACATATAGGAACAAAGATATAGGACTGTACAACACACTCATAAAATGATTCTCATTATCATTACTTATTAACAAAGTGAAAATTAAAACAACCATGGTACGCCAACATGCACCCAATAAAATAGCTGAAATTAGCAAACTGTCAACACCAAGAGTTGGAAAAGACATGAATTACTGCAGTTCTTACTGGTAAGGGTGTAAAACTGTGCAATAACTATGTAAATCGGGCAGTTTCTTTTATGACCAACAATCCACAATTCCCATCAATACACTTTTATGCAAAAAACAACACTTTCACTAAAGACTTCATTTGAGTAATGTTTTCACATGAATAGAAACATCTACGTTTATAAACTCATTGGACTATACATTGAAGTTCAGCAAACTTTACTGTATACAATTTTACTCCAATAAAATGCACAAATCCTAGATCGAATATCGTAAACACAAAAACTCCAAATGCTACCACTGTTTTCAGTCAAGCTCCAGCTCAGTTTTCTGTATGCAGTAGGAAGGTGAAAAGAGTAGCCGTTTACTTAAAGATGATCAACAGTTTTCAAGGTAACATAGGAAGGATGTATGTTGATATGTGTTCACATGTATATGTCCTTTTGTGTGTATACATGCTATAAATACATATTTATGGATACAAAGAGAGACATTTCTTCATAGGTGCCTGTGTAAATATTTTGGTTGATAGAACAATAAGGATATAAAAACGCTTTTTTTCTTTTGAGACAGGGTATTAGTCTGTGGCCCAGACTGGAGTGCAGTGACAAGATGAGATCATAGTTCCCTGCAGCCTCAACCTCCTGGGCTCAAGCGATTCTCCCACCTCAGCCTCCCGAGTATCTGAGACTACAGGTGTGCCACCAGGTCCAGTTATTTTTTTTATTTTTGTTTTTTGAAGAGAGGGTTCTCCCTATATTGCCCAGGCTGGTTTTGAACTGGTGGGCTCAAGGGATCCTCCTGCCTTGGCCTCCCAAAGTGCTATGATTACATGCGGGAGCCAGCACGCCGGCCTAAAAACATGGTTTAATCTGCCACTATTCAGACCATTGTGTGGATAACTGAAACTATCTCTATCAGTTATAAACATACATTTCAGAGACAATTCTGTCTCTACATATTTAGGGGCAGCTTTAGTTTACTTGGCTGGTTAAATCATTACCAGAAGATGACTTTTATCATATAATCCATAAAGATTTCTATTTTATAGAGATTTCTATTTTACTCACTGCCCTAAAATTCCCTTCTGAATAGGTTGCAGTAATAAGATAATTGATGTCCTTCTCCTTGCTTGATAAGAATCTGAAAAATTAAAACAATCAATCGATAAGAATCTGAAATGGAAAATGAAAGAAAATACATTATGTCTACACACACCCACACACGCACACACACAATGTTGTGTAGTGAACTCCTCATTAGATACTTGTTTTTTAAAACATCAGCTTCTATGTTCAAGTAAAGTCATGCTGAGATGAATGCAATTTACGAAACTTATTTTCCAAACTTAAGTGAGGAAGACTTAGGTAAGAATCTAAAATAAGTTATGCACCGAACATTGATTATTTCAAGAATGGATTCTCAGAATGACTTTGGCAACATTGGTTCCAGATCTGGAAATTACCTGATGATTACTTGCCTGACCTTTGTACGGAAAGAATACATGGCTTAGAGAAGTAACTGCGAATTATCTAAGTAATAAAAACTATTGTCTACATGCTCTCCTGCCTCCTTAATTATTCCTAGAATCCAAACTTAAAACAAGGCAACTCATTCATGCGTAAGCTTTATTTCAACATGAAGATCTAAACAGAGATCATTTTCTTCATCCATTCATCTGTTGATGGACACTTAGGTTACTTCCAAATCTTAGCTAAAATATTATAAACAGGGCTGTAACAAACATAGGAGTGCAGGTATCTCTCTGATATACTGATTTCCTAGGTGAAATAAGCCAGGCACAGAAAGACAAACAATGCATGTCACTTATTCATTGGGAGCTAAAAATCAAAGCAATTGAACTCATAGACATAGAGAGTAGAAGGATGTTTACCAGAGGCTGGGAAGGGTAATTGGGGGCTGGTGGTAGGGAGGTGGGAATGATTAATGGGTACAAAAAAAAAAAAAGAATAAATAAGACCTACTATTTGACAGCACAACAGGGTGATTATAGTCAATAATAGCTTAATTGTACATTTTTAAATAGCTTAAAGAGTTTAACTGGATTGTAACTCAAAGGATAAATGCTTGAGGGAATGGACACCCCATTCTCCATGATGTGCTTATTACACATTGCATCCCTGCATCAAAACATCTCCTGTATCCCATAAATATATATACCTACTATGTACCCACAAAAATTAAACATTAAAAATGATTTTAAAAGATAGGAAGGGAAACAAAAATAAAAATAGATTATTGATCTGCTATGGTGAAAGGTACATCATCCTATATAATGCGTATGTTAAATCTAAAACTAGGTATCACTATCCATCCATCATGTAAAGCAAAAAAAAAAAAGACACAAAACTAGAAATGTCAAGGCCCCATATTGTTAATAAAATAAAATATTTAAGGGAAGTTAGGTACCTGAAATATCTACAGATGTGTAGACTCCTTAAAATATTACCCATCACTCATGTTTCTAGCAATATACGAAGCTCTCAAAAAAAATCTAGTGTTTTCTAACATGAAGACATTTAACACAAATGCTGCCTTTTCTTACTGTTGTTCAGAGATTTTAACAAATGTGCGATTCCTGAAACGAGCATATTTTTAAAAGTTCTATCTACTGTAGTAGCTAATTTAAAGCTCTAGGTCAATGTTACATTGTGTTAAAGTTTATTTATATATGTATTTTTTTTGCATAGCAGTTTATAAATAAGTTTTGCACATGGGAAGAAACTACCACATTCTATGTTACAGTTTCCAGACTCATCCACTGGTCTTCTCAGTTAGAGTAAATATGGTGCCAGGGAAGGTGGATGTCAATTGGGACATGTGGTCCAAAGACACAAAGACCCATTTCAGTTCAAAGACAGCAGATAATTATCCATCCAAGGGAATAGCAGAGGGGACCAACATGCACTTTTATTTACATACATAAATTCAGGTCATATTTTAAAAATAATAATTTCATATTTGTGTTTACACATATGAAAATTTTCATTGAAAGCACCAGTAATGAAGAGACCAACTCAAAAACAGGGATCAATGTTTTGAATGGACACTTATAGGAGCAGTGATATATGAATGTCCTTATGTCATTACTGCTAAGTAGCAACCTGTTTCTATTGAATTTCCAGAAACACAGTTGTATCCAGTCTTTAATTTTCTAGAGTAAACATAGAAATAGTTTTTCACTCAAATACACAGTAATAGGGTGGAATACCTGTGGCTGCCTCTCTTTTTCTTTTCTTTAAAGTGCTTATGACTTATACAGCAAAGCCTTGTTCTATGAGTTGTAATATATTCAGTTTCTCAGATCACCAAATATTTAAACTGCAGACCTTCCCTGTTTATAAGGATGTGAAGATATAAGAGATTTATTACTTATCCAAAAGCATGGAGCTGAGCTCTTTGTGTAGATGGAATTAATCTTATTTTTAACTGATGAATCAATTACAACATAATTTTTCCAGGCACCTCTATTATGCATTGTTTTGAAAGTTGGGACTAATATCCAAGAGTATTTTGTGGACAGTTTCTTTATCTTATCACTAAAATTTAAACAAATAAATATTTAAATTTGAAATATTTTTCTAGATATTTTGTCCCAAAATATCTGTTTGGAGAAAAAATTATGTTGGGGGAGGGACAGAAAAGAACACTGATAACTTGTAGCACAATACTATCTCTTTTGTTTAAATAAGGAAGTTAATTTGTTTTGTAAATGGCAGGTTGGGATGATTACGGCACGGAAATGAATTTGTGGATTACAGAGGCTCTTTAAACAAATCCATTGGATTTCTGAGTTTTCTTTGCCTGCACATTTACTGACTTTACCATGCACAAGTCCATCCTAAGAAACTATATTAGACAGAGAAATGTACCCATTCAGTTACAATGTGCATGTGATTTGCAATTGCATGTTCTACTGAGGAACAGATCAGATAAGCATATTATATATAACTTATGGGCTGTGTAGATGTTCTTTGAAATGTTTACAACCATGCATCCCAGGTATTCTGGCTTTAGTGCAAGTAGGTTAATTACATGATTTCAAGAAACAATGAAAGAAGAGGTACTGAAAGAGAAAATGAAAGTCTATTCACAGATGCCTTATGAAAGGATGAAGAGAAAGTGGAACCCTCCTATACAGTTGGTGGGAATGTAAGTTAGTACACTATTAGTATAAAGGTTCCCTCAAAAGCTACACGTAGAGCTATCATACAATCCCGCAATTCCACTGCTGGGTATACTTACAAAAGAAATGAAGCCAATATTGGAGAGATGACTGCACTCTCATGTATATCACACTATCCATAATAGTCAAGATATAGAACCACCTAAGTGTCTCTCAATGGATGAATAGATAAAGAAAATGTGCATATCCACCATGGAATATTATTCAGCCATGTAAAAAATGAGATCTTGTCATGTTCAGCAACATGGATGGAATTGGAGATCACTCATGAAATAAGCCAGGCACAGAGTGACAAATACTGCATGACCTTATTCAGCTGTAGGAGCTAAACAGGTGGATCTCATGGAGGTAGAGAGTAGAATAACAGGTACCAGAGGATGAGAAGGGTTTTTGTGTAGGGAGATGAAGAAAGATTGGCTAATGCCTACAAAGATGCACTTAGATAGAAAGAATAAGTTCTAGTGTTCAATAGCACAGTAGGGTGACTATAGTTAATAATGTATCGTATATTTCAAAATAACTAGAAGAGAAGAATTGGAAGGTTTTCAACATAAAAGATAAATGTTTGAGATGATGGATATGTGAATTACCGTGATTTAACCATGACACAGTGAAAGCATGAGTATTAGTTCATTTTCACACTGCTATAAAGATACTACCTGAGACTGGGTAATTTATAAAGGGAAGACATTTAATTGACTCACAGTTATGCATGGCTGGGGAGGCCTCAGGAAACTTACAATCATGGTGGAAAGCAAAGTGGAAGCAGGCACCTTCTTCACAAGGTGGCAGGAGAGAGGGAGAGAAGAAGGAAGTGCCAAACACTTATCAAACAACCAGATATCATGAGAACTCACTATCACAAGAACAGCAAGGGGGAAATTCACCCCCAGATCAAATCACCTCCCATCAGGTCCCTCTCCCAACACCTGGGATTTCAATTCAAGATGAGATTTAGGTGGGGACACAGAGCCAAACCATATCAGCATGTATCAAAATTTCATATGTATCCCATAAACATGTACAACTATTCTGCATCAATTGAAAACATGATAATTTACTACCCAACAAGTATTTATTTCAAAGAAAAAAGCAAAAACAACCCCTCCCCCCAAACACACACAAAGATGCCTTATGGATGGAGTTCACCACTCAATGGTCGAATGGTGTTTGCATCTATGAGGCGTTTTGAGGCATCTTGTGAAATATATATCAGAACTGTCTACTCCCAGTACACATGGAGGATTTGGTATCCATTTATCCATTGGTCTCTGCCTCTCATTCATCAGGAGTTACCTTTCAGAGGAAACTCTTCCTAGAAGGAAGTAAGAAGTTAAAGGTCAAATACTGTAAGGCACAGCTGCATAAAATGAGTAAAAACCTACATGGATGAACCATCTCAGTAGAAGCTGCAGTAAAAAAATGGGCAAAGTCTGTGGAGAGACCCTAAAGCTGTTCATAAATACATGTATGCCCTCACTTCTTCCTCTATAATTCACTCACATTCAGCAAATGTTTATTGAATGTCTACTATATGAAAAGGTCCATGTCTCTCTCTCTCTCTCTCTTTCTCTCTTTAATCTCAAGCAACATTGTCAAAATCTCATAAAAACCACAAGTTTTTCCTGGAAAAATACAATACACATGAACTTTTGTTCATAATCCTTGAAGGTGGATTAGAGCTCCTGGAAAACTATCTAGCTCAGAAGTAAAAGTCCAGCTATAAGCACCATGCTAAGCACTTGAGAGGTATTAATAGGATGAGTAAAACCTTAATTATGTCACTGAGAATGCTTTAATTAATGGAATAGAGCCATAAGCATGTACCAATGTTGTAAGAGAGATTGAAGACCTGTGCTAGAACTGTAAATAAGTTTCTAGGGAAGCCACAAAAAAGCGTATGATTATTTCTAACTGGGGATAACATGGGTAGTTGTCCCATACAACTACAAAATAACACATGATAGGATCTCATTCTTTTTCATGGCTGAGTAATGTTCCATTGTGGATATGCACATTTTCTTTATCCATCCATCCACTGATGGACTCTAAGGTTGTTCTATATCTTAACTATTATGAACAGTGTTGTAATATACATGAGAGTGCAGTCATCTCTCCAATATTGATTTCATTTCTTATCTAGGTATACCCAGCAGTGGAATTGCTGGATCGTATGGTAAATCTATTCGTAGCTTTTGTTAGGGGGTGGGGGGGTGTGGAGAGCAGACATCTTGAGTATTTAGGGAGGGTCTTAAAGATATCATAGCTTAGGTGGATAGATAAGGGAAATCACCTTGAAGCCATGGAGTAGCAAAAAGTTTGCACATTCCTGTTAGGTACAAAGCATTATCCATATGATACCAATAAGTACTTTCAAGTTCCCAATCTTCATATAGAAAAGGGGAAACAATAGCAGTTGTGGTTTTTTTCTCTCAAAGAAACCAAACAGCATTTCAAAAAATGTACTGTAAATCAGTACAAGATGAAGACATGCTTTTAGGAGAAGGCAGCAGGAAGGAGATTCAGGGAAAACAAAATTCACTAAGGGGAAATTGGTCATGAAAATTGAATTTAGAAGAGTCTAAAATTTAATACATGATTTTACAATAAAGTCTACTTTTTTAACAGAGACTAAGGGAGTGAGTTAGGATCTGGTTCTGGCTCCTGTAGCAGACTCAAAATGACATTGCTGTGAATAAAGGATTAGGGAAAATTGAGGGTAACATTAGCAGAGGCCCATGTGCTTGATCTCAGGAAAATATCTACCTAGATGTACCAAGGATTTGATTCAATTGTAGTATTTATATCTCAAACTAATCAGGAATTCATTCACGAGGTGATTCACAAATAAGTGCATGAGTATAAAATTTAACATGTTAAGAAACTTCAAGGAAATAGAGTAGGAAATACTTTATTTATTCAACAAGGATTTATAAGGCATTTATAAAATGCCATGCCCTATGTTCTTGGATCCACAGTGCTAAAATGGATTGAAAATGATAGACAATTATTATATAAGCAACAAACACGATAAATAATAGAAATGATGGGACTCATTGCCATCTTGATTGACAAATTTTCTTTTTAGAGATGTAGTTTCATTATGTCATACAGGTTGGTGTCAAACTCCTGGCCTCAGTGATAATCCTGAACCATTTATCTATCCATCACATCTATCTATTTCTCTCTATTTATCTATCTATCCATTTTATCTATCAATCAATCAATCAATCAATCAATCAATCTATCTATCTATCTATTATATACCTCTATTACCTACTTACTATCTATCTTGATCATCATCTGTTTAACTATCCATATATCTATCATCTCTCTACCTACCTATCCATCCATCATCTATCTGTTATCTGTCTATCTCAACATCTATTATATATCTATCATCTACTACCTATCTGTCTCAATAGCTACCATGTCTATCTTTCATCTATCATCTATTTCTATATGTATCCATCATCTATCTATCGTCTATCAATCATCTATTATCTATCATCTATTTATCTAGCATATCAATTTATCTATCATATCTATCATCTAACTGTCGTATCTATCGTATCTATTGTCTATCATCTCTCATCTCTACGTATCTATCATATATATCATCTATCTATTAATCTATCATATCTATCTCTTTATCATATCATTCATCTATCAATCATATCTATCTATTATCTATCTATCTATCTGTCTATCTATCTATCTATCTACCTAGTATCTGTCTGTCTATCTATCTACCTTCCTGTCTTTCTATCCTATCTATCCTATTCAGCCTTGGTTCCTTATTTGAAACAAAGACAAGTAGGCACTCTTCCCTTCATCTATTAGCCTGTTCAAACCTCCAATTATTTAACTGTTCTTTAATTTCTGTGGAACCTGTTCTAGGCAAGAGAACTGAAAGCATCCAATAGACTATTTAGCTCCTCAGGGCACTAACAGTCCAGTTTACAAACGAGAAAGACTCAATGAAACTGAGATAAAATGTCCTGCAGTGCACTGAGTGCTTTTTATCACTTCGCCAGTTATCAGGAAATTTTCTGTGGTAAGGAGAAGCCAAGTGAGTAAAATAGCATTGAGGAGAAAGAGGAATAAGAGAAGAAAAAGCATGAGAAGCAAGATAAGAAAGAAAGGTAAAGACAAAGATGAGGAAAGGAATAATACTGACAAACTAGCACTGCCGGAGTCTCTGATATAGCCCAGATGTTGGGCTTAACATTGGTTTCATCCACATCACCACAACAGTCACTGACAGGGCTGTGTGAGGAATCTATTACTTCCAGTTCACTGATGAGGAAACTGAGGGTGAGAGAGACTCACTAAGTTGTTCAATGTCTTGCTAAGTAGAAGAACCGGAACTGGGGTTTGAATGCTGTGCTGTGAGCTTTTAAGAAAAAAAACTATCAGCATTGGATAAACAGGACAAGCTTGGTATTGGAGAAACAGGATTCATGCCCCTGGATCGATCATGTAAGCTTCCACAGAAGGCAGTTGTGCTTTGCTTTGCCAGACCCTGAAATCAGTCTGTGTAACAGAGATGGCTAGAGTGAGTCCCTGTGTCTTATAAGGTGTGCTTTTCTTTCTTAAGTCACAGTACTTGAGAGGTGTGGAAATTTAGCAATCAATTAAAAAGTAAATTCTGAAGATTCATGTATTCAAAAGCATCAAGGTCTTTACTTTTTTTAATTTAAGAAAGGATAGATAATTCAACCTTTTTTTGTTTGCTTGTTTTTTTTTTTTTTTGAGACGGAATCTCGCTCTGTCGCCCAGGCTGGAGTGCAGTGGCGCAATCTCAGCTCACTGCAAGCTCCGCCTCCCAGGTTCACGTCATTCTCCTGCCTCAGCCTCCCGAGTAGCTGGGACTACAGGCGCCCGCCACCACGCCCGGCTAATTTTTTGTATTTTTAGTAGAGACGGGGTTTCACCATGTTAGCCAGGATGGTCTCGATCTCCTGACCTCGTGATCCGCCTGCCTCGGCCTCCCAAAGTGCTGGGATTACAGGCGTGAGCCACCGCGCCCGGCCTGTTTGCTTGTTTTTAAGACACAATCTCACTCCGTCGCCCAGGCTGGAGTGCAGTGGAGCTCACTGCAGCCTCAAACTTCTGAGATCAAGTGATTCTCCTACCTCAACCTCCTTAGTAGATGAGACTAGAGGTGCATGCTACCACATCTGTAATTTTCTTTGCTTTTTATAGAGACAGTGTCTCATTATGTTGCCTAGGCTGGTCTCAAACTCCTGACTTCAAGTGATGCTCCCACCTCAACTTCCCAAAACTCTGGGATCACAGCCATGCGCCACCACACCTGGCCCCATTTTAAAAAATAATTATTTTACTTAACTTTAGCACTAGGGCTCCCAGGAGGAGACGGTTAGTAATTTATAAAACAAGAGTCTCCCAAGATACAATAACTTGCTTATTACTGAAATGATGAGATAAAATACATATAGTGTGAGTGATCATATTTATTTTCATTTCACTAATAAAAATAATGGTTGAATGAGTAATTATGTACAATATCCTTTATAGACCACCTTTATTATTCTTTAAGATGCAAAAACATCATCCTATTTGTATGTGTGTTTGTTATTTCCTTACATGATCTTGTGAAAATTGGAAATGAGTCAAAGAATATGAATATTCTTTGCATCTTCATATTCTTTGCATAAAGCATATGAAGATTGTTAAGAGATTGCACATGCATTCCTTCAACAAATACACATGGTTAACTGTATTAGGAGCTATGAATCGGTACAAATTACTGAATAATACCAATGAAGAAACAGAGTCCCTGCTGTCATAGAGACTATGGATCAGTAGAAGAGGAGAGAAAACATACAAAATTATTATATATATTATATACCTATATCTTGTGCTAAGTGCTCTGAAGGTAACATACAGGGTGAGAGAATACAGGAATAATGGAAACTTATCTGCAGAAGTTATATGAATCTGAGACATCAGAGGGAGACACCACCAAGGGAACCCCAAGAAAGAAGTGAGGGGCTCTAGACCAACATCCTAAGGAGGGAACAAACTTGGCTTTGCCCAGAAATTTAAAGACTGATATGTCCGAATTCAAGAAAGTCTACGGAAGCAAGGAAGAGGAGGAGGGAGCTGCCATGGGAGCCAGGTTAGATGGGACATTGTCAGTCACATTCACCGTCTTTAGAACTTCAAATACAATGAGACGTGGGGAATGGCAAGGCCAAGTTTTTGATGTAAAGAGCATCATTGGTTTCTCTCTAGAGGACAAATTAAAAGAAGACTAAATGAAATTGTGCAAGTCTAGTCTATGACCCTAGCATACTTTCACATGATGACTTCTTATGGCAGAAAGAAAAACAAAATCACTCCGATTTTTGTGATTTCCCCACAGATACAGTTAGAAAAGCTCCTAGGATGGTGCTACCCAGACAGATAGATAGATAGATAGATAGATAGATAGATAGATAGATAATAGGTAGATAGATAGATAAAAGGTAGGTAGATGGATGGATAAATAGATGATAGATAAATAGATGATAGATAGATAGATAGATAGATAGATAGATAGATAGATAGATATAGATTAATACATGATAGATAGATAGATAGATAGATAGATAGATAGATAGATAGATAGATAGATAGATGATAAGGAGATGATAGATAACAGATAAATGGATGATAGATAGATAGATAGATAGATAGATAGATAGATAGATAGATAATAGGTAGATAGATAAATATGGATAGATTGAGAGATGATAGATGAATAGATAATAGATGGATGATAGGTAGATAGATGATAGATGATAGATAATAGATAGATGAATGATAGGTAGTAGATAGATGATAGGTAGTAGATAGATGATAGGTAGATGGATGGACAGATAGATGATAGATAGATATAGATGGATAGATATATTGATCGATTGATAGATGATAGACAATAGATTGGTGATAGGTAGATCGATAGAGATAGAATAGATAGATGATAGCTAGATAGCTAGATGACAGATAAAATAGAGAGATAAATAGATATATTATAGATAGGTAGATAGATGATAGATGATAGGTAGATAGATAGATGATAGATAGATACAAATATAGATACATGGATGATACAATAGGTAGATGGTTCCTAGCTAGCTATAATAGATGATAGATTAGATAGAGAGATGATATATAGATAGATGATAGATAGATAGATAGATAGATAGATAGATAGATAGATAGATAAATAGATAGGTAGGTAGATAGATAATAGGTAGGTAGATGACAGATAAATGATAGGGAGATAACTAGATGATAGGTAGGTAGGTAGAGAGATGACAGACAGATGATAGGTAGATAGCTAGATAATAGATAGGTAGGTAGATTAGCAGAAAGACAGATAAATGATGGATAGATAGATGATAGATTAGTTAGATAGAGAGACAGATGGAATAGATGTATGGATGGATTGATAGCTACATTGAGAGACAAACTAGAAAATTTTGGCAGGAGTATTGAATGGATTTTTTTAAAAAGACACAATATGCTGTGTGTCAGGACTAGTTTGATCTACACGTAACAAAAACCCAAGAGTGAGCGGCTTGAGGAATTAATGAGATTATGTTTTTGCTGTGTTCTCTACAAAATAAACAGCTCAGAGGTGTTATGGGTTGTGTGATGTCGCCCCAAAATTCATGTGCACCTGGAATCTGGAGAGAAACGTCTATGTGGAGAATCAACGCCCTCTGAATTATGATCTAACATTCTCACTCCACCAATATATATTATTTCTGGAGATACATTGTGTGTGTGTGTGTGTGTATACACACACATTATATGTATTGTGTGTATATATATATAGTTATATATGTATTAATATATATAATTATATTGTAAATAAAAGACAGTTGGCCAACATAGTTGTTAGAGACATTGACCTCTTGTGCACTCAAAAATCCATGTACAACATTCAACTCCCCAAAACTTAACTCTTAATAGACTACTGTTGACTCAAAGCCTTACTAATGACATACACAGCAGATTAACTCATATTTTGTATGTGATATGCATTATATACTATATATACTGTATTCTTACAATAAAGTAAGCTAGCAAAAATAAAACGTTAAAGAAAATTATAAGGAAGACAAAATATATTTACTATTTATTGAGTGGAAGTGGATCCTCATAAAGGTCTTCACCTCTGTTGTCTTCACGTTGAGGAGGCTGAGGAGGAGGAGGAAGAGGAGGCGTTGGTCTTGCTGTCTAAGGGGTGGCAGAGGCAGAAGGAAATCTATGCATAAGTGAGCCCATGCTCTTCAAATTCATGTTGTTCAAGGGTCAACTATCTATCTATCTATCTACCTACCTATCTATCTACCTACCTATCTATCTATCTATCTATTGCATTATAATTGATGAGTTGTATTGTAAGTTAATACTTCCCTAGAGTTCTTTCTGTATACCAGGTAAAAATGGAGAAGAGAGAAAAATGAAACAACAAAAATATACATGCCAAATGGTTCACACCTTTCATTCTATGTTGTTGTAATTATAAGTGATTTGTGGTTTTTATAATCTCCTGTTTTCCTTTAAAAATGTTTAGGCAAGAAGTCAGTTCCGTTTGAAATATATAATGTTACTTACAAAAATAACAAACACATAAGTGTAAATTTTTTGGAAAAAAATATTAATTCTTAAATAAAATTTTAATTGGCCCTCTTTGCACACCTCAAAACTTGTTTCAGTGAAAGAGCTTGACTTTGTTTTCTTGACACTAAGAAGGTAAGGAGAAATGATATTTTCTTAAAGATAGTGGAATGAAGTGAATAAGCTGAAATGATATATTTGCCTCCATAACATTCTTACAAAGAAACATTGGCCTTAGCACAAACTCTTTACAGTTGGAGGATAAAATAATGGAATTTGAAAGCCTGTATAAATCAATATAATGTGAGACTCAAAAATAAGAAAAACTCTGAAAAGGAATGCTTGCTCCTAGGGCATAGAGGATATTGATTAAAGAAAAGTTTTGAGGGCTTACTGAAGTGGCTTCATTACTTAAGTCTACTCCTCAAAAGAGAAATTGGTTACATATAAAAGACACAGGTGTATAATTCTGGTGCCTTAAAAGGAGTTCCCCAATTATTTGAGTCTCTTGTTATATCCAAGAGGTGTGAGGAATTCCTTAAAGAACTCGGTAGAGAGCTGATTTAAAAATGCAAATAACCTTGAATCTGTTTCTGATTTAAGCAAATTATTGAGTGCATGATCAATAAATCTATGCCAGGGCTCGTCTCAAGAGTAATGCAAAGATGAGTTCCCCTACAGACTTATTGTTGTTGACATTTTGGTGTCTTACAAAGCATCCTCCCCTCGTTTCTCCTTCCTAACAGAACCCCAATTTTATACATTGATTAAGCACAAGTGCTTCATATAAATGGAATCCATTCCTATCCCGAGGAAGGATGGAGGGGAAGAGAGATTAGGATTTGTCCAAGCCAATTATGGCGATGCTGCCATTGTTTGATTTAAAAATGGGATTGGGAGTAAATTCTATCCAAAAATATGAGACAAAAGGGCTGCTGGAGTGATGCTATGAAATATATCCACACTCCTAAAGAAGAGACACCTTTATCATTTCTGTCTGGAGTATGACAGAGAAAGTTTGTGCTATTCCATTTGTGGCTACCATCTTGGTAAGACACATCTGGAAACCCACACCCAAGAGGTCAGAGAGAAAGGTTAGAAAGAACTGCCAACATTACAGGCATCGTTGAGCCTGAGCTGCTTCCATGCATGGGAGCATTCAGATTTTAAATTATTGATGGTAATTGGAATTGGAGTTTCTGAGCCCGGCAGCTGAAAGGGATTCAAGTCTTCCTCATGCCCATTGATATTTCAGTGATCTATGATTTTATTCACTCTCTCACATGCCTCGCTAAGAATAATAAATAAAAGATGATGAGAGAAAGTAGAGTAGTGCCTCAAACCCAGGTTTGTTGAAGAAATCATTAAAGAAATAAGTTTAAGGTTATTATCTTTAGAATGACTTGCTTCTGGGACTGACTGTAGGCTGGCATCTGGAATTTTGATGTTCAGAATAGTTACTAAATTACTAAGCGAAAAAGTTGTATTAGCCTGCCTAGACTGTTTCTACAAAAACGTGCTTTCTTTCAGAAAACACAGACTTTGGGTGATTGTAGCTGATAACCCAGACAGAGAGAACCCGAGTGAACAGCTCCCAATAAAAATCCTGGACTTTGAGTCTCAACCGGGCTTCCTTTGAGCAAAACATGACACACATATGCTATTGCATTTAACTGCTAGACAAAAAGGCAATCGAACACTACAGATAAAAACATAATCTCAGACGACTGGAGAGTCAAGACTTCTATACCTGCTAAGCTGTAGCCCCCCCAATGTGATTACCACTGGGGACCACATGAAGAGAAAGAACTCCCATCCACCCTCAGCAATTAAGGGGGTTCTCCTCTCTCTCCACTGGGGTGGTGCCAAGGGAGGTTGAAGGGGGAGGCAGGACCTTCAGCACCAGGCAGAAGGAACCATGTCACTCCCATCGTTGGTGTGAGTGGAAGCCTAGTGGGGAGTGGGACCCACCACCCCCAAGCACCAGTAACAAGTGGCTCCGTCTCCCTCATTCAATGGAGGCTAAGGAGGGAACATGCATATCCACACTCACCTGCAGGTAACTGGACAGTGTCCCCACGCCCCCGGTTGTAGTCTTCTCAAAAGAAGTCAGCTGAAGCTGAAGGGTTAAATAAGACACTGAGTCTCATAGCATTGTACCCAAAACATTCAGGTTTTGATCAAAAATTGCTTGTTATACCAAGAACCAGGAAAATCTCAAAATAAACAACAACAGCAAAACAACCAATAAATGCTAACACCAAGGTGCCACAGATATTAGGAATTGGGTCAAGGGAATACAGGGGTTCTCTAAATAGAGAGAAATAATTTCTTTTAATCTCTTACAATCTCATGAGACTCTGAAACTATCTCAAAATAAAATGAAATAAGTATAAACACATATTGAAAACATAACTAAAATAAAAGTATTTAATTACTTTTCAAGTATAGGGAATTATTTCCATAAGACTATGATAAACATAATAATTTTTTTTAATTGCACATGGCTCTACAACTATTAATAAAATATTTACAAAATAAAATACACTATAAAGATTACTAAAAGTGTTTAATTACTTTTAAAATATAATAAATTTTTTCAAAAAATAAAACTATTTGTATAAGATTATTATAAATATATGTGTGTGTTATATATACTAATTACAAATTATTTTTTTCTATTTTTCTGAAAAGCTAACCATATGACCTTTCCTTCAACTGATGCAAGCAATAAAAAATTCACTGTATTACCATTATAACCTCTTAAAATGATAATTTTAGCATGTTGTAGAAAACATGTATTATATTTTTCTTCAAGGGTTGGATTTTAAAACTTAGAAGCAATTCTTAATCTCTTCTCTTCGCTGACTCCTAGTTGTATATTAAGCATATAAATGATTCCAACACATATTTAAATATAATAAATTTTAGGTCTATCTCAAAATTTAGAAATGACTTTATAGATATGTCAAATTAAAATTCTAAAATTACTTGCAGTAGTAGTTACAAATGTGGGGTTTGGCTTAATAATCATCTTACCATGATATACTTACTTGGAACATTAAAGCTTTGGGTTTAGTTCATTTTCTATTTTCCACCTTAGTTACTTGAATATACTCTTTGTAGAAATATGGACTCCTACAAGTAGGAGCTATTAACCAAATTACAATAATAATAATAAATTCTCTCTCACAAATATTAATCTGATTTCATCTTATGTGCAAAGGACTATGCCTAAGGTTCTAAGAGCACAAAAAAGTAACAAAAACACAGTTTGTTCTTGCACTCCAAGTGTTTACATCAAACACAAACAAACAAATCCTCAAGGTAAAAGAAGACAAATGAGAAAAGTTCAAAATTTGGAGGTAGCATTCAAGATCTATGAGACCCCAAAAGATCACAGACACACTCACACACACACACACTGTGTGAGTTTTCAGGCTGCCACAACAAAATACCACATACAGGGTTGCTAAAAACAACAGAAATTAATTCTCTCCCAGTTCTGGAGACCAGGAGTCTAAGATCAAGATGTCTCAGGGCTGTGCTCTCTCCAGAGGCTCTAGGAGAGGATTTTTCCTGCCTCTCCCAGCTCCCGGTGGCTTCAGGAATCCCTGGGCTTGTGGCCACATTACTCCAGTCTCTGCCCTCGTCTCCACGTGGCTGTTTTATTTCTTTATGTCCAAACTTTCCCCTTCTTATAAGTCATGTTGAATTAGAGTCTAGCCGTAGTGACCTCATCTTAACTTGAATACATCCATAAAGACCCTTTTTTTCAAAAACTGTCACATTCGGAGGCACCAGGGGTTAAGACTTCAATATATCTATTTGCAGGACACAATTCAACTCAACACACACACACCCAAAGACACACACACACACACACTCTTCACAGTTGAAGAATGTAGTGTTCTGGGGAACAGTAGCGGGGAGAAGTTAGGAGTAGGTGGATTTGATCACAGCTTTGTGGAAGAATCAGTGTTGCTAATTATTTAAATTTAGGAAGATGACATCACCTACAAGTTCCTATAAGTAAGCAGTTAACAGTCCTAGTTAGCATCTGTTAGAAATCTTTTGACAGTGGAGACACTTATGATTTCATGCCTGTATGTTCTCTATGTGTTTCAAGGTCACTGAGGGTAGAGTTGAATAAATAAACCCTTTGACAGATAACTCACTGGTGTGATGTACTCTACTCTTTAGAAAAAAAATTAAATTGGTTTTACCACGATGACAATTTTGCTGTCTAATTATTTCCAAAATGTATTTGCTTTAGGATGTGCTCTTCTTCTTCATATGAAAAAAAAAATGCCAAATCCAAGGCAGTATCTAGCATAAAAGGAAACTCATGGTAGAAACTCAAGGGTGTGCAGTAGCAATAGAAAGAAAACAGAGCTGATTGCCCTCTAAAGAAGAATTTATGCTGCCAGGAGACAGGTAGCTCAGATGGCAGATCTTGAGAGAAACTGAGTAATGATCTGCTAACTTTGATGAAATGTAAATACGGAGAAAGCAAAATGCACCTGGAGAGAAGAAATCTGCTCAATGAGACAAAGGCCCTGGGTAGACAAAGAGGCAAGAACAAAAGTAGACCAATGTTTAAATATTAAACGTGCACCCTGAATTCTGAGATATGTGTTTTCCAAGTGGATTAGTTTGTTCTCACATTGCTATAAAGAAATACCTGAGACTGTGTAATTTATAAAGGAAAGAGGTTTAATTGACTCACAGATGTGCCTGGCTGGGGAGGCCTCAGGAAACTTACAATCATGGAGGAAGATGAAGAAGAAGCAAGGACCTTCTTCACATGGCAGAAGGAGAGAGATGTGCAAGCAGGGGAAATGCCAGATGCTTATAAAACCATCAGACCCCATGAGAACTCACTCACTATCACAAAAACAGCATGGGGAAAACCATCCCCACGATCTAATCACCTTCCTCCCTTGACACGTGGGTATCATAGGTCTCTTTTTCAACACCTGGGAATTACAATTCAAGATGAGATTTGGGTGGGGACACAGAGCCAAACCATATCACCAAGTGAGGGACAGTTCTTCCTCCAGCTTTTCTCAGCCTCTGAAAGTCCAACTTCCCCAAGCAGGGCCCCTGGTGAGGCTATCTTCTCTGCTACACAGCTAAGAATCCCTGGAAGTACTGCTAAAATGTATTAGATAAATGCATAACTTCCCTGGTGTTTGCAAGAACCTATTAAGAAAGTGTTGCAGCTTGAGTTGTGCAACTCCAACAGATATGTCCAAGTCCTAACCCCCAATACCTGTGAATGTGAACTTACTTGGAAATGGGGTCTGTGCAGATATCTTTAGTTAAAGATGAGGTTCCACTGGAGTAGGGTGGCTCCCTGATCCAATATGACTGGTGTCCCTATAAAAATGTAAACACTTGCATGCACGCGGGAAAAACACCATAAGACGGAGGCAGAGATAGGCATAGTGTGTCTACCAGGTAAAGAACACCAACTGCCACCAACCACATAAAAATAGGATGGGGCATGAAATGGATTCTCCTGGAGTTTACAGAAGAAGCCAACCATGCTAGCACTTTGATTTCAGACTTCTAGACCCCAGAATTATGAGAGAATGCATTTTTGGTATTCCTGACACCCAGTCTGTGGTACTTTATAATTCTGACAAATGAATTCAAAAAGTTACGACCAACCCTTCACCAACATATCAAGAATTAACTTGAAAGCCATGGCTGATGTTCCTCTCCTCTCTCCCCCAGTCTGTGCAAACCAGAGACGACTTCTACACACCTGCACCAGCAATTGATTTAATTTTCTCTTCCTTCCAAAATGAACAATACAAAGAACAAAAGGGCAACTGCTGAACTTGAGTGGGGTGGAATGGAAAAGGCGACTCCCAGATTCCCACTCTCTGACAAAATAGGAGCAAGTATGAAAATAAAGCCCTCTTAGAGCCAGCATCCTCTAGAGAAGTTTGCATGTGGAGAGCAAATCATCTCCTTTGGTTCTGATATTTGTTAGGTCATTTAAGACAAGGGCCAGGACTGGAAAGCACTGGAGAGGGTAACCTGTAAGTTAGTGAAAGGCTGGTTGTATTTATCTTCGCTCACACAAAATTTTAATGCAGAGGGCTCTCAAAAGACAGCTTTCTCCATACGGATTTGTTGACTCAGGGGATTATTCTGCCTCTTAAATGGATGTTCCTACTATTTGATCAGCTGGATGAGTTCTCTTCACCATATTATTAAAATGTGGCAATGGTCTTCAAGTCAGTTATGCTCTGTCGAATTCTCCACACTAACACTGAAATGAACATTGACAAAATGCAGAAGGGGTACTCTCAAGGCAAACTTCTCAGGATAGAGCATTGTCAATCTCTGTCTCTCTTTTTTCTCTCTCTCTCTCTATATATATATATGTGTGTGTGTGTGTGCACGCGAGCGCACGTGTGTGTATGCAAACATATTTGTAAGTATAAATATATGACTATTTCTCTGTCTCTCTCTGTCTCTGTGTGTATAAACACATTTGTAAGTATAAATCGAGAAGATCTCTCTCCCTCTCCATCTCTCTCCCTGTGTAAACATATTTGTCAGTATAAATAGATGAGAATCTCTCTTTTTCTCTCTCTCTGTGTAAACATATCTGTAAGCATGAATATATGAAAATCTCTCTGTCTCTTTCTCTCTGTGTGTAAACATATCTGTAAGTATAAATAGATGAAAATCTCTCTGTCTCTCTCTTTCTATGTAAACATATTTGTGAGTATAAATAGATAATAATATCTCTCTGTCTCTCTGTGTAAACATCTGTAAGTATAAATAGATGAAAATCTCTCTCTGTGTGTCTTTCTGTGTGTGTAAACATTTTTAAGTATAAATAGATGAAGATCTCTGTCTCTGTCTCTGTTGTGTGTGGGGGGGTAAACATATTTGTAAGTATGAATACATGAAAATATCTCTGTCTCATTTTCTCTGTGTGTAACATATCTGTAAGTATAAATAGATTAAAATATTTCTCTCTCTGTCTCTCTCTGTGTTTGTAAACATATTTGTGAGTATAAATAAATGATGATCTCCCTGTCTCTCTCTCTCTCTGTCTCTCTCTGTGTGTAAACATATCTGTAAGTATAAATAGATGAAGATCTCTCTTTTTCTCTGTCTCTCTGTTTGTGTAAATATATTTGTAGCTATAAATAGATGAAGATCTCTCTCTCTCTGTGTGTGTGTTAAAATATTTGTTAACTATGAATAGGTTAAAAAGTCTGTCTGTCTCTCTCTGTGTGTATATGTAAACGTATTTGTATGTATAAATAAAGACCGGATGGGTGTGTGTGTGTGTGATTATATTTCACCTTTCAAGTTGCTGAGTATCTCAGTGTGAAAGAAGCAATATTATAACGAGGAATCAGAAGCATACACGAATAGCCATAATGAAACACCTCCATTAGAAAACACAGCCTGTTGAAAAGCTAATAGAATATTTTTACCTCCAAGCAAAGAAGTGACCAAGGAATGCAAGCAATCACAATTTTTGTTTGCTTTAAAAGTAGTCAGGAAATGCCAACCTTAAGAAAAAGCAGAGGTAATTCAGTCTTAGTCTGTTCAGGATGCTATAAGAAAATATCGTAGACTGGTAGACTTATGAACAAGAGAAATTTATTGCTTACAGTCTTAGAGGCTGGGAGTCGAAGATCAAGGCATGGCAGATTCAGTGTCTAGTGGGGACCCGCTTCCTGATTCATAGACGGCACCTTCGTACTGTGTCCTCACATGGAGGAAGGGGCAAGGGAGCTCTCTGGGGTCCCTTTTATAAGAGAACTATAAAAGGCTTTACCTTCATGGCCTCGTCACCTCCAAAAAGCCCCACCTCTGAACACAATCACCTTTGGGGTTAGGATTTCAACTTAGGAATTTTAAGGGATTTAAACATTGAGGCCATAGCAAGCACCATGCCATTCATTCGCAGATCGTGCTAGCACAGTTGATGTTGATCAAGGTCAAATGTTGAGATGATCACAGCTACGCAGGTTGTGTTTTAGAAATGGGCCACACATTCTCTTCTGTCCTATAATGTCTTCTCCAATGTGACTTCGCCAACCCCATCACAGGGTGGCGTATAATTCCCCTCTGCTGGAATCTGGACTGGCATGTAGCAGATCCAGCCAAGGGAAGATGGTGGAAGTGAGTAGAATTGTGTTTGTGTCTTCCAAATAGGTGTGTCCATGTCCTAACATCTACAAAGAACCTGTAAATGTGTGCTTATTTGGAAATAGGGTCTTTGCAGATGTAACTAAGAATCTCAAGATGAAATTATCCTGGATTATCTGTGAGAACCCTACATTCAATGACAGATGTCCTTCTAAGAGACAAAAGAGAAGAAGACACAGACACAGAGGCCATGAGGAGATGGAAGCAGAGACTGGAGAGATGCGGCCACAAGCCCAGGGATTCCTGGACCCCGCAGGAGCTGGGAGAGACAGAAAGATCCTCTCCTAGAGCCCATGGAAGGAGTGTGGCCTTGAAACCTCTTGATTTCAGACTTCTTGCCACCAGAACTCTGAGAAAATAAAATTCTGTTGTTAAAAGTCACTCAATGGGTGGCAATTTATTACAGCAGTCCTAAGAAATGAATACAGTGATGCTCTCCTTGCCCCTGGAATATTTGTACCTGGAGCCCTGAGCCACCACATAAAACATCCTAAGTCCATTCTGCTGGGAAGCATCCATCCCTCGAGAGACCTTGTGTAAGCTCTCTGATGAGTTGTCCAAATCACAAGTCATCTCAACACAAGGGTTAGAAATAGAAGTAAATGAAACTCTCTGATCGCACTACTCCTACTTGTAAAGTCAACCTCAGTCTTTGAGTTTTCCTAGCTGAGAACTGACAGCCTCAGACTTCGTGGGGCAGAGACATGCCATCCTCCCCATACTCTGTCCAGATTCCCACCCCACAGAATTTGTGTGCATAACCAAATGGTTATTTTAAACCACCAAGGATGGGGGATTTTGTTACACAGCAATAGTTACTGCTACAAAGAAAGAAGTTGAATAAATCCACAGTAGTAGATATCAGAGGAGAGGTTAATGTGTGACAGGCATCAGAATAGACATCATTATGACCATACTGGGCATGGATCATTGAACAAACATGGGTGGTTAAGAGGGAGCGTTATAGAGTTGTTAAAATGCCCATGTTTTGATCCAAGTGCTGGCTATATGAGCAAGTTTTTTGTGCTCTGGAGTTCTATACACTCTAATCCATGTTGGTTATTCTTCAGTTTAGCAAACTCAAATGCTCTAGTGCTCTGAGGAGGATGTTCTTCTAAAGCTCATTGCAATCATAGCTGGTGTTTTCCTCCCATTGATATGGAGAGAAATAATTGTGTATGTTGAGTTTATTAAAATGTCTGAGAGGGAGGCAAACCAACATGGGCTCAACCTATCACAAAACAGAAACAAGAGACACAATGGGGTTCTCTCCCTACCTTCCCCAGGGCCTATGGAGCTTTGAGTCATTTACACAACATGCATCCTTTAAATTTTCAAATGTACCCCTGCAGGAAGTCCCCACATATAGTGGTATCACAAAGACTTATGTGCAACATACTTATTTATTCCTACATTCAATTTGATATGATGCGAGTGCAAATTTTAGACAAGCAATCAATATTAGCTTACTCAAATTAAAATGTTTTTATACCTAGACACCTTAAACTTCAAGAAAGGCTTTTATATTTGGTAAATGCAAAATAGAAGATTGACCAATGAATTCTAATACTTTTGGAGCAAAATATCCCATGATTATGACTGCTATTGCCGAAGATTCCAATTTGTTTCATCTACCAATCATCAGGGCAAATAAATTTTTAAGTTTCACTTTGGTCATCTATGACAATGGTGTCCAATACCAAGGCCATCAGCCAATGTGGCTATTTAAATTTAAATTGCAATGAACAATTCAGTTCCTTCTGAGAATATAAAATGGTGCAGCTGCTATGGAAAATAGTAAAATAGAAAAAAATAATTTTTTCCTCAAAAAATTAAACATAGAATTAGTGTATGATCCAGCAATTTCACTTCTGGAATATATACCCAAAAGAATTGAAAGCAGGGATTCAAACATGTTCATGGCAACATTGTTCATAATAGTCAAAGTGTAGAAACAACCATTGACAGATGAATGGATAAACAAAATGTGGTATATCCATTCAATGGAATATTATTCAGCCTTAAAAAGAAAAAAGAAATTCTAACACATGCTACAACATGGATTAACCTTGAAAACATTGTGCTCATCCTGGCATGATGGCTCATGCCTATAATCCTAGCAATTTGGAAGGCTAAGGCAGGAGGATTGCTTGAGCTCAAGAGTTCTAGACCAGCCTGGGCAACATGGCAAAACTCTGTCTCTATAAGAAATACAAAAATTAGCCGGGCATGTGGGTGCATGCCGGTGGTCTCAGCTACTTGGGAGGCTGAGGCAAAAGGATTGATTGAGCCCAGGAGATCAAGGCTGCAGTGGCCCATGATGGCACCACTGCACTCCAGCGTGCGTAGCAGAGTGAGACCCTGTCTCAAAGAAAAGAAAAACAGAAAAGAAAAGAAAGAAAAGAAAACATTGTGCTCAAGAAACCAGTCACAATGAAAGAAAAACACCACTATGCACCACAAAAATATATTTCAGTCAGTGACAGATTGCATATACAATGGTGGTCTCATAAGATTATGTCATACTTTTACTGTACCTTTTCTATGCTTAGGTATGTGTTGATACATAATCACTTTACCATTGTGTTACAATTGCCTACTGTATCCAGTACAGTAAGATTCCATACAGGTTTGTAGCCCAGGAGCAATAGGCTCTACCATATAATGTAGGTGTGTAGCAGGCTGTACCACCTAGGTTTGTGTAAGTGCACTCTCTGATGTTCCCACAAAGACAAAATTGCCTAATGGTACATTTCTCAGGAAGTATTCTTATTGTTAAATGGATGACTGTACCATATGATTTCACTTATATGAGGCACATAAAGCAGTCAAATTCATAGAGATAGAAAGTAGAAAGGTGGTTGCCGGGGCAGAAGAAAGAGGAGTTTGGGGAGTTAGTGTTTAATGGGGACAGAGTTTCAGTTTGAGAAGACAAAAAAAGTTCTGGAGATGAAGGGTGGTGATAGTTGCATAACAATGTGAATGTACTTAATGGTTGCAGTTTTACATGCGTCACAGCTCTGTTCACAGTGGCAAAGACCTAAGTGTCCATCAGTGGATGACTGGATGAAGAAACTGTGGTACATGTACACCATGGAATACTATGCAACCATAAAAAAGAATGAAATCATGTCTTTTGCAGCAACATGGATGGAACTGGAGGCCATTATCTTAAGGAAAATAACTCAGAAACAGAAAGTCATATACTAATACTGCATGTTCACCTGCATAAGTGGGAGCTAAATAATGTATCCATGCGGACACAGAGAGTGGAATAGTAGACATTGGAGATTTGGAAGGCTGGGAGGGTGGAGAAGGGTGAGGGATGAGAAGTTAGCTATTGGGTACAAGGTAAACTATTCAGGTGATGAATTCACTAAAGGTCCCAACTTTACCCCATGCAATATATCCATGTAAAAAAGCTGCACTTGTACTGACATGGTTTGGCTCTGTCCCCACCCAAATCTCATGAACTGTAGCTCCAATAATCCCCATGAGTCACGGGAGGGACCTCATTGTGGGGGCGGGTTTTCCCATGCTGTTCTCATGTTAATGAATAAGTCTCACAAGACCTGATGGTTTTATAAAGGGGAGCTCCCCTGCACAAGCTCTCTTGCCTGCCACCATGTAGGACATGCCTATGTTCCTCCTTTGCTTTCCACCATGATTGTGAGGCCTCCCCTGCAATGTGGAACTGTGAGTCCATTAAACCTCTTTTTCTTTATAAATTTCCTAGTCTTCAGGTATTTCTTCACAGCAGTATGAAAATGGACTAATACATGTACCTTTTAAATTTATGCAAAATTTTTAAAATGGTTAAGAAGGTATATTTTGTTATGAATATTTAGTCACTATTAAATGATTAAATTAAAACCCACACATCTGCAGTAGTCACACTCAAATGCTTAATAACCACAGACAGCTAGCAATGCCATATTTGATGGCACAGGTGAAAAGCATCCACACTGTGGTGGAAGGGTCCCCTGGACAAAATTGCTCTGCAAGGCCATAGATCAAAATGAGAAAAAAAAAAAAGAAAAGAATATCAAATCATACCATCATCCTTTTAAGAACAGATGTGCTGGTTAGATCCACATGATTCAGATGATCAGGTTGGTGTCGGTTTGGGGACGATACACGTCTTTCCAACTTGTAAGGAAGTTTGATCATAATTAAAATCACTTTCCCCTTTTAGGGGGACAGTGGTGTCAGAGTGTGACAAGCAACACCTAAGAGGAAAGTGATTAGTAACATGAAGTCAACCTGTAGGATCAAATATTAGATGGGGAGAAAATCACCATCACTATAGTAAACTTTATTTCAAAGCACACGGTTCCTAGATTTCTAACATTTAATACTTAAGAAAAATAGATCCTTATAATTTCTCAAAGCAAGAAGCTGGGACATAAGGTTAGCAAAGATATTAACAGTAGCTTCCCAGTTTTCAAAACAATCGAGGTTAAACTGCATTTTCTTGATGCAAAAGGGTTGATTTGGCATCTGCATTCCAAGTGTGTTCACAGACATGTGAAAAAGGTAGGCGTGGCGTGATGGCTTGCACCTGTAATCCCAGCACTTTGGGAGACTGAGGCAGGCGGATCACTTGAGTTCAGGAATTCAAAAACAGCCTGGCCAACACAGTGAAACCCTGCCTCTACTGAAAATACAAAATTTAGTTGGGTGTGGTGGCAGGCGCCTGTAATCCCAGCTACTCAGGAGGTTGAGGCAGGAGAATCACTTGAAGTTGGGAGGCGGAGGCTGCAGACAGGCAAGATCACACCACTGCACTCCAGCCTGGGTGACAGAGCAAGACTCCATGTCAAAAAACAAACAAACAAACAAACAAACAAACAAAGAAAATGAAGAAAAAGATAACAATTCACATTCAGTAGACAAGCTACCTGAAAGAGACGGACCTTGCCAGAAACATCTTTCTCCAAAATAAAATTCTTCTATATTCATGTTCCATATGATTACATGAAATGACATGTTTGAGAACTACTAGTTTCTCACTTACTGACTATGCTGAAGTTGACTGAAAATGACTACTGATAATCTCACTATAAAAATAAAAGGCAGCCACAACCTTCAGCAAAACGAAACAAAGGGTTTAAAAATCTATTTTCTTTTTGTTCTTTTGGGCCGTAAAGGGAATTAGTGTAACTGGAGAATGAAAAGTAGCTTATAAGAAAATTCCTCAAGCCACGCAGACAAGAAAGAGAGAAGTTAAAAACTAAGTCAGATAGCAGCTGTAATCACTTATTCCTTGTTGCATAGGTAGATGCATGATAGAGTATACATAATATATATATAATCAATATACTACATACCCATTTCTATTAACATATTGTGATATATTATTTATATGTACATATATGAATGCACGTCTACATGTGTGCATATAAAATATAATAGATATACAGTTGACCTTTGAACATGTAGGCTAGGGGCACCAACCCCTCATGTAGTCAAAAATCTGAATATAACTTTTTTTTGAGACCGGGTCTTGCTCTGTTGCCCAGGCTGGAGTACAGTGGCGCAATCTTGGCTCACTGCAACGTCCACCTCCTGGGTTCATGCAATTTTCCTGCCTCAGCCTCCCAAGTAGCTGGGATTATAGGTGTGTGCCACCATACCTGGCTAATTTTGTATTTTTAGTAGAGACAGGGATTCACCATGTTGGCCAGGCTGGTCCTGACCTCCTGACCTCAGGTTATCCACCTGCCTTGGCCTCCCAAAGTGCTGGGATTACAAGTGTGAGCTACTGTGCCAGGCCCTGAATATAACTTTTAACTTCCCCAAAACTTAAATACTGATAGTCTTTTGTTGACTAGAAGCCTTACCAGTAACATAAACAGTGGATTCACACATATTTTATGTGTTACATGTACAGTCTACTGTGTTCTTACACCAAAGTAAGCTAGAGAAAAGAAAATGTCATTAAGAAAATCATGAGGAAGAGAAAATATCTTTACTGTTCATTAAGAGGAACTGGATTATCATAAAGGTCTTCCTCTTCATCATCTCCAAATTGAGAAGGAAGAAGAGGAGGGGTTTGTTTTGCTGTCTTCAGGGGTGGCAGATGCTGAAGACAATCCATCAGCTTAAGTTGATGTACACAGTTCTAACCCATGTTGTGTTCAAGGATCAACTGTAATACATATATTTCTTATAATATATTGTGATATATATGCACACATACATGTGCATATATGTATATGTTTATATCTTTACCCTCTATAATCTTTACCACCTATATCTTCACCATGATCACAGTGAGCAGACTCATTCATATTTGAAAGTCAGAGTAGCAAGTTCAATGGTCAGAGACATAGGGACAATTGTCAGACATGGGGACGACTGCTGCCCAATGAAGCAAGCACTGGCTGCCTTCCATGGACCATCTGCTCTGCAGATGAGATCCTTCCAGTGTACAGTGAAAAGGCTCTAGCATGGAATCTCATGACTCCATGTGTGGTCGTCAGACAAGTCAATATCAGCAGCCCAAAAACCTTGTGAGAAACTCACAACCTCTGCTGAGTCGGAATATGCATTTTAACAAAACCACTATGTGAGCTTTGTGCACATTCAAGTTAAAGACTCTGTGGACTGAATGAACTCCAATTTTCTTAGACTGTAAACTCAGGTGGTTCTCTGTAAATGCTGTAAAATTAAGTGGAGACTCCCAGCTTGGTAAGCACAATGTCTGTGCAATATCTGCTGTGTTTTGGCAGTTGCCAATAAGTCAAGGACATCCCAGGGATGGTGGTCCCGCCAGTGTCGGCTGCTATCAGCCATTCTAAATGCTGTCCCAAGTAATAAAAACTGTTGTGTTCTCATCTCACTTGATACTAGAAGTCTCCTTTTGGCTAATTAATTTGCAATTTGTCCACAGTAGCAGAAAGTCTTTAACTAAGTTCTTTTTAATTCGAGTTTTACAGATAGAGGAGAAAAAAAAAAGACCAGATGATCATTTTCAACACTTCTCCAGGTTGAGAAGGGTAATTCCATACAATCCAAAAGAAAACCACAAAAAAGCACTAAGAATTCCTTTATTTGAAGGGATGATCAATACCCTCCCTGGTGTGATGAAAAATCCCTGCTTGTTGATCTCTATGTGGCCACTTAATATTTACAAAAATTTAAGTGAGTAGAATAAATTTAAGATACATTTATTTCCTAATCTAAAATTCTCACATTTTATGACTTATTTCACAAAATGGTTACAATAAAGTAATATGCCATGCAGAGTGTTATATGAATGTTCATTATTATGATTTTTTTTAAAAAAGAAATGAGATCGTGAATGCTTTGATATTCTACAGGAAGATTTTAAAATCCCATAGAGGGGCAGTGAGTTTTGAAAAAGCAGTCAGCATTTTTCAAAGACACAAGGTAAGCAATCCATTGTGTATTAACAAACAACAGGCAACATGACCATACTCATGCTCACATCTTACTCCTTAAAAGACATACCTTGAAATATTAATGCACCTAAATTGAATCTTCTGGGAGGCATTGGGTCTGGACTTCTTTTCTTTTTTCTTTTTTTAACTTTGAAGTACCTGTGATGGTAATGAGAACTTTGTATCAAGGGGCTTTCAACCCCTTCACTGTGCAATTTTTAGATTTACTTGAATTCTCTATTCTCTTTAACCCTTATCCTCTGTTGATAAAGAAAAAGAGAGAGAGAGAGAAAGAAAGAAAGGAAGGAGGAAAAAAGGAGGAAGGAAGGAAAAATGAGGAAAGGAAGGAAGGAGAAGGGAGGGAGGAAGGTAGGAAGGAAGGAAAGAAAGAAGGAAAGAAAGAAAGAACGAACGAACGAAAGAAAGAAAGAAAGAAAGAAAGAAGGAAGGAAGGAAGGAAGGAAGGAAGGAAGGAAGGAAGGAAGATCCTCTTCAATACAACGGTCATGATTTATTTGTTTAAACCTGATCATTACTTTAGTCTAAAACAAGAAGACTAAGATTTTAAATACAAAACCAAAGGCAATTGTGTTAATGTTCTATTTCTTTCTTTGATGAATATCTTGTTAACCTTTTCCTGAGACTAGGAAAAGAAACAGGCAGACCTTTGCCCTGTATGATTCTGAAATACTATCTTGACAACCTCACCTCCCAGCTCAAAGCCTCGGATAATTTATTCTTACCAACTTTCTCTGTCTCTCTCCCTTTCATAGCTCTCAGCCAAGGCCAAGTAGCCATCTCCCTCACATGCTGGCGCCAGTCAATCTTCCTGGTCTTATGCCCTCTAGTGTTCTAGCTGGAGAAGGCAAAACGTGTAACTCTACATCTACACATCAGAACTCTAAATGCCTTGTAGCAATTACAGATCTAAATAAAAATAGCAATTGAATTGCTTGGATTTTAAAAGGGAGAATTAAACAATTTTAAGTAGTTATTCTAAGAATCTGCTGACATCCCTATATAAACTATGACAGAAGAAGACTGCCAAACTGGTTGGAATAAAATGGGAATTAGACATGGAACTACAAGAAAAACAAAGTAGTGTCTTTTTCTCTCTCTTTTTTTAAATTTTTAAATTTCTAAAATTGACATATAAAAATTGGATGTGTTTATGGGGTAATAGTGATGTTTTTATACCTATGTTGTACAGTGATCATATCAGGTAATTGGCCTATCTATCATCTCATTTATCATTTCTTTGTATTGGGAAAATTCCTTCTAGTTATTTCAAACTATATAACATATTATTGTTAACCATAGTCATCCCATAGTGGTATAGAACAGCAGTTTGCAACCTTTTTGGCACAGGGACTGGTTTCATGGAAGACAATTTTTCGACAGACCAGGGGGTTGAGGGGTTGGGGTGGACAGTGGGGATGGGAGAGAGAGTTTGGGGATTGATAGTTTGGGGATTCAAGCACATTACATTTGCTGTGCACTTTATTTTTATTATTATATTGTAATGTATAATAAAATAATTGTACAACTCACCATCATGTGGAATCAGTGGGAGCCCTGAGCTTGTTTTCCTGCAACTAGATGGTCCCATCTGGAGGGTGATGGGAGACAGTGACAGATCATCAGGCATTAGATTCTCATAAGGAGTGTGCAGACTAGATCCCTCGCATGTGCAGTTCACAATATGGTTCGCACTCCTATGAGACTCTAATGTGGTTACTGATCTGACAGGAGGCGGATCTCAGGCAGTAATGCGAGCAATGGGGAGTGGCCGTAAAGACAGATAAAGTTTTACTGGCTGCTGTGCGGCCTGTTCCTGACTCCTGTTATAGAACACCAGAACTTATTCACTGTATCTAACTGTAGTTTTGTATCCTTTATCCAATCTCTCCCTAAATTTCTTTAGGTAGCTGCTTGGGCAAACATCACTGATGCCCATTCTCTTTAAAACCTCAAGCAGAATGTCTCCTGCCAGCCTGAGCATCAACAACAAGACATTCTTGAGGGTTTTTTTTGTTTTTTGTTTTTATTTGTTGTTGTTGTTTTACCAAATTAAATCCAAACCGTGGACAGTGCGTCTAGGAATTGATGGCTTTCTTAAGCTGTGTGCACCATTCTTACATTATTCTCATTCTATTGTGCTTTGATTTAAGTTTTTAAACTGGTATGTGTTGAACAATAATACAAGGAAAGCAATCTATTTTTTTTTTTTTTTTGAGACAAGATCTCACTTTGTCACCCAGGCTGGAGTGCAGTGGTGTGATCATGGCTCACTGCAGCCTTGACCTCCTGGGTTCAGGTGATTCTCCCACCTCAGCTTCCTGAGTATCTGGGATCACAGATGTACACCACCATGCCAAGCTTCAGGGAGGGCAATTTCTAGAAGGGCAGGCTTTGTCAAATAGTTTTACCTCTGGCACTCAGACTCTGGAAAGGAATTGTCTTTGAGAAAGTCCACAGTCTTAGAGAGAGGAACAGGGAATGAACAGAGCTGCCTCCATCCGAGATAGAGCTTAGCAAAGAATCCAGGAGATTCATTGGCCCCAGATCCTGAGTGGTCAAGTCTTCATAGCAGATTCACCACCTTCTAAGTCTCTGTCCTCTCTGAAAACTATAACTATGGAGGGGTAGGACCTATTTCAGCTGGGACCATGGTACAGAGGTTGTGTTATATACAGAGCTCCTATTCATTAGAAATAACACTGATGGGAAAAGGGAACACTTTTACACTGCAAGTGGGAATGTAAACTGGTACAACCGCTATGGAAAATAGGATGAACATTCCTTAAAGAACTAAAAGTAGATCTACCATTAGATCCATCAATCCCACTCCTGGGTATTTACCCAGTGGAAAATAAGTCATTATATGAAAAAGACACTTGAACACACGTGTTTATAGCAGCAAAATTTGCAATAGGGAACCAACCTAAGTGCCCATCAACCAATGAGTGGGTAGACAAAATGTGGTACATATACACCATGGAATACTACTCAGCCATAAAAAGGAATGAAATAATGTCTTTTGCAGCAACTTGGATGGAGCTAGAGGCCATTATTCTAAGTAAAGTAGCTCAGGAATAGGAAAACCAAACATTGATATGTTCTCATTTATAAGTGGGAGCTAAGCTATGATGATGTAAGGGCATAAGAACGATACAATGAACTTCAGGGACTCGGGGGAAGAGTGGGGGGGGGCGAGGGATAAAAGACTACATATTGGGTACAGTGTACACTGCTCGGGTGACAGGTGCACCAAAAATCTCAGAAATTACCACTAAAGAAGGTATCCATGTAACCAAACACCACCTGTACTCCAACAAAAATTGAAATTTAAAAAAAAGAGAAAAAAAAAGCTATACTGACATATTAGCAGATGAACCGTTTACAGATGAAATGATGTTATGCCTGGGCTTTGTTTCAAATACTACAATGCCGGAAATTGTCAGAAGTGAGAGAGTCTAGGGTAAAAATAATGATAATAATAAGATGTCCAAGAAATGGCTAATCACTAAAACTGGGTGATTCATGGGATCTCATCATATTATTATCTCTAATTTCATGTATATTCAATAGTCTACAATTTAAAAATAAAAAGAATTTAAATTATCTCTTTCTTGTGGAAAAACACTCTAGCCAAGCTGGCCAGAAACTCAGAATAAAGTTGGAAAAAAATCACATTCGGTAATGATGGATCACAGTTCTCTCACTCATATTATTTTCAATGTGGGTTTTTATCATTATTATTTTAATCAGCAATAAATATATTTGTGAATAATGAAATTTATTTTGCATTCTGTATGCTTCCTTTAGGCTATATTTCATAGCACTTTTTACAGCAATTAATGCTTATTCCTTGCCATACCATTTTTTTTCAAAAATAATAATAGCATTTTACCTCTCCTACCAGCAATGATTGGAATGTCTCACTTTACTCCCCAGCTCATAGAGAGCAAGTTTTGTTTTCGTTTTTGCGATCACTATAGAGTTGCAGTATTTCCAGTTTTAAATTAATTTTATTCCCTTTACTGTAAAATAATTTTTTCTCCCTTGTCACATTGAGCTTTTTTTTTTTTTTTTTTTTTTTGAGACGGAGTTTCACTCTTGTCACCCAGGCTGGAGTGTGGTGGCGTGATCTCGGCTCACTGCAACCTCCATCTCCCAGGTTCAAACGATTCTTCTGCCTCAGCCTCCTGAGTAGCTGGGATTACAGGCGCCCACCACCACGCCCGGCAAATTTTTGTATTTTTTAGTAGAGATGGGGTTTCACCATGTTGGTCAGGCTGGTCTCGAACTCCTGACCTCAGGTGATCCGCCTGCCTCGGCCTCCCAAAGTGCTGTGATTACAGGCATGAGTCACCACACCTGGCCCGCATTGCACTTTTGTTTGTGTTTTTTCCAGGTGATCTTCCTGTAAAAGGTATTATCCATATCTACCAGTCACATTTTTTCCAACAGCCTCTCCAAACCAATTTCCTCTTGAATTTTATTTTCTTTGTATATTTTAGATATATTATGGCCATAATTACCTAACAAGCTTAAGAAATCTGTTCTCTTTCACCAATTAAATTAGATCAGGGCTTATTACATCCATAAAGGAAGATATTTAGAATCAATATCTTCAAACAAAAACCAATCAGCCACACTTCATAGTTAATTCTGTTTCCTTAGGATTTTAATGACTGAAAAGAGAAACATCCAAAAATTCCACATTCCTGGCTTGCCTTAGCAAGGTGCATGCCCAGGCTTACAGAGATCCAAGAAATGTCCAAAAGAGCTTACCTCTGTTCTACATTGGACTACATCATAGTAAAGTCATGCACTCTGAATTGGCTTTGCTTTCAAACCAGACATAGGAAACCTGCCAAGCTGTATGACCATCACCCAAGATTATATTTATTCATTTCTTAGTCAGACTGTCTTGCTTTTCTTTCCTTCTCAATCCTTTTTATTTTCCCCTTGTTGATTTTGTGTGTGTGTGTGTGTGTGTGTGTGTGTGTGTAAAAAGGTAAAGTTCTCTGTAAGCAATCATCTGATCCAATTCCGCTTTGTTTTTATTTTTAAAAGTACAGCTTACTGTAATTTTGTTGTTCATCTTGAACACAGAATTTTTTTTAAATACTGTTACTTATGCATGTATCTGGTAGTAATCAATAGCACTATTTAGCAGGTTTTAAAGTAAATATAACTGGTAGAATTTTGTTGTGCCACCCTGCACTTGGATTACTTCCAATGGTTTACTATTACAGACAGTGCTACACTGACTTTCCTTTTATATAGCACTTTATGTAAACATTCAAAAGGCTTAAGGCATAGGCATAGAAAATTCACTAGACATTGCTCAATTATTCCCCTATGGGTCATACGAATTTTTGCTTCTCTCAGCAGTGTAAGAGAGAGAATTTTCTTCAAATCTTAACCAGCATTTTATAGTTCATGCAACACAGAGGTTTTTTCATCCTTCAGTTGGATATTTTCTAGGTGGCATTTCTGTGTGTGCTCCTCCTGTGTGCAACATATTTCTGAAGAATTTGAATTCAACTTGTCAATCTTTACTTTTGAATAGGTGAATACAATACATATGAACACACACATACATGCAAACACACACCACATGCAAACACACAGACACACACATACAGCCATGTGCCAATTATTCATTACTTTGAATAATTTCTAACGATTATTTTTATTTTGTGTTTTTTACTCTCTTTTTGCTTCTCCTTTTCTTCCTACTACTCTTCTTTCTTTTGGATTAATTTTTTGTTGTTGCTTTTTTTCTTTCCTGCTTCTTTGGAATCTATATGTTTTATTTTTATTCTTTTGGCAGTTACCATTACATTTTATTGTAAATATTGAAATGGATATGATTTTAATATCATGTAAATAAATTATTTCTAGAATACTCTTGACTATTATGGATCTCTTACGATAACTAATGAATGATGGAACTCTCCATTGTTCTTACAACTCAAAAGGTGGCCCATTCTGTATTTGAAACTTTATTAAATTCTAAGACATATTTTATAAACTTACAGACATGTCATTGTTTCTCATATTCTTCTCTCCATATGGAGAATTCCACAATTATATGAAATTACAGAAATTTATATTTTCTATAAGTTATATATTCAAATAATTTAGTCTTTTATTAAAGATCATGTTAGATTCCTATATATACATATATATATAACATATATACATATATTATATATATACATAAATGAGTCTTTATTTTGTCTTAATCTACAGTTTCACCAAATAATCTCTACATGTGAATTTACCTATTTGAAAACTGCTGAATACTTTTAAAAATTGACATATAATAATTGTACATGTTTCTGGGGCACACAGTGATGTTTTGATACATACAATGTCTAGTGATTAGTCTAGGATAATTAGCAAATCCATCACCTCAAACTTTATTGATCATTCTTTGTGTTGAAAATATCCTTCTAACTATTTGGAACTACATAATATATGATTGTTAACTATAGTCACCCTGCTGTGGTATAGAACACTAGAACTTATTCCTCCTATCTGGCTGTAGTTTTGTATTCTTCAACAAATCTCTCCCAATTCCCTTCGTCCCCCTACCCTCCTGGCCTCACTATCATCTCTTCTACTTTCCACTTCTATGAGAGCAACTTTTTTTAGCTTCCACATATGAGTGCGAACATGCAGCGTTTAATCTTTTGTTCCTGACTCATTTCACTTTTAATCTGAATTTTGAACCTTTCTTCAATTCTAGAAGATTATTAGTAATTACATTTCTAAACATTGCCTTGTCACATTCATTTCATCATTTTGGAAATTTCAAATATTTATATAGATCATGGAAACTCAATTTCCTCACCATTTCTTGAATTCACTGTTTCATATTTTAACTTCTGTGCCTTTTTTGTGGTATCCCTTGAGTCTCTTTCTTAGGAGTATCTCCTAATTCACTAGTTTTTGCTTCAGTTATATCTGATGTAGAATTTGTTTTGAATATATATATGGTTTTATATAAATGACTGCATTTTTACTTCACAAGAATTTCCATAACCATCAGTTCTGCTTGATTTAATCAAGTTTTGATTTCATATATGTCTTTTTAGTGGATAACATTTCTCTATTATTATTATTATTATTTTGTTTTTTTTTTTTTTTTGAGATGGAGTCTCGCTGTGTCACCCAGGCTGGAGTGCAGTGGTGCAATCTCGGCTCACTGCAACCTCCACCTCCCAGGTTCAAGCAATTCTCGTGCCTCAACCTCCCGAGTACCTGGGATTGCAGGCATCTGCCACCACACCCAACTAATTTTTGTACTTTTAGTAGAGACGGGGTTTCACCGTGTTGGCCAGGCTGGCCTCGAACTCCTGACCTCAGGTGATCTGCTCACCTCCGCCTCCCAAAGTGCTGGTCTTTATTATTTTGACTATTATAAATATACTTAAGGACTTCTTCAATATTTTTGATAAGAAGATCTCTTTGCCTTGAGTTATTTTAGGTCTCAACACTGATTTTTGATGCTCTCATTCCTAGAATTATATTTATTTATAGATTTTGCATTTCTTATTCACTGTTTTGTGTTGATGGGGAGTATTAAAACAGCTAAATGAGAGGTTATTAAACTGAAATGGTTCTGATGCACTAGGTTCTATGGAAGCAAACCAAAAGCTTTCATCCTTCATTTGGAAATTTTCTAGGTCAGACGTGGATTTAGACATTTCTTTTCACAATTTGTCAGATGTAGATTTATATATTTGTTATAATTGTTCATTTCCTCTAAGTGGCTAATTTATAGGAAAACAAAACTTTAGCTCAGCCAGTCATAAATGGCCAGCTGAGCACTGGTTATATTGTCTCAAACTTTCTACAGAGATAGTCCAAATAAGGTCAATGCTTCAGCTTTAACCAATCACATTTTTTAATGCTCCGCTCCTGCCTTCATCCTATAAAAGCCTCTTTCATGCTCCTTCAGCTGAGCCCCAAACCACTTCCCATGTGAAGTTGCCAGATTGATGAATCCCTGTAAAAAACTCAAATAAACTTTTTAAAATATGAATGAGCCAGGGTGCGTCTCCGAACAGTTTGGATGTGGTTTGAGATTGCTTTTTTTTATTGGTTGACTTGCTCTCTATCTCTCCGAGAATTTGTATTCCCCATCTCCATGCTTGCCTAATGTGGTTGCCCCTGCCCACCCACTCCAGGTCGAAAATCAGGTCTTTTTTTGTAATTTTTATTTCAGTTTCAGGGGTCCATGTGCAGGTTTCTTAGATAGGTAAATTGCGTGTCACAGGGGCTTGATGTACAGATTATTTCATGACCCAGGTAATAAGTATAGTACTCAATAGGCAGTTTTTTATTCTTACCCTCCTTCCTCCCTCCACCCTCAACTAGTCCCCAGCATCTGTTGTTCCCCTCTTTTTTTCCATATGTACTCAATGTTTAGCTCCCACTTATAAGTGAGAACATGAAATATTTGGTTTTCTGTTCCTGCATTAGTTCTCTTAGGATAATGGCCTCCAGCTCCATCCATGGTGCTGCAAAGGACAGGATAGCAAAGACATGGAATCAACCTAGATGCCCATCAAAGGCGGATTGGATAAAGAAAATGTGGTGCACATACACCATGGAATACTACACAGCCATAAAAAAGAGCAAAAACCACGTCTTGTAATGACATCTCAGTTGCAGTGTCTCACTTTCAGCCTTCCACACAGCACACTTTTCTTTGAGTCCTCAGTGTGAAGCTGGTTTTTGATTTTCCTCTCTCTGTAGCATCACGTCATGCTTAAAATTGTAGCACCTGTGCAGCTCAAAAAAAGATGTGTTTGCCTCCTTTTTCAAAATTATTTTTGAGGTGAAACTCACTGTCATAAAATTAAATATTTTAAAGTGTATAGTTCAGTGACATTTAGAACATTTACAATGTTGCACAATCACCTCTGTCTAGTTCCAAAATATTTTTATCACCCCAAAAGAAAACCCTGAGCCCATTAAGTAGCCACTTCCCAATAACCTCTCCCTCAGCCCCTGTATACTATATTATAATAATATAGTATAATATAATATAATACAAATTTGACTATATTGTTTAATGCTGATATTTTGATAGGCAATTATCCAGGCAACCACCAAACCTCTTTCTGACTGTATGAATTTACCTATTCTGGAGAGTTTTTATAAAAGGAATCATGTAATGTCTGACCTTTTCTGTCTGGCTTCTTTCACTTAGAATGAAACAATGTTTTCAAGCTATTTTCAAATCAAACTCTATTTTGATTTTTTGCCCCCTTTCTCAGGGTTGTGAGAACCGTTTTCATCACAGATACTGGTTTTACACTGCATCCTGGCTTTTTTCCCTATTTGTCCTGAAAGACGTTTAGAACTTAGCCACAACATCAACAGACCTCCAGCACCCTCTACCTGTCTTCTGATCCAAAGTCAAGAAAGCCCAGGGCATCCAACCAACTCTCTAATATGCGTTTCTTCCTTTCTTTCTTTCTTTTTGGAGTGTATTGTTTCTGGAATGGAATCTTCTGCATTTTATTAGTCTTGCTTTGTGTCTTGTGTGGTGGTGGGGAGTAAGTCAGTGCTTATACTGCTGTGCCATCTTGTCCGGAATGCTCTCTTGTATATCATTATTAGCATTAAAAGCAGCCAGAGGGCTGGGCGCAGTGGCTTATGCTTGCAATCCCAGCACTTTGGGAGGCAGAGGCTAGAGAATTGCTTGAAGCCAGGAGTTCGAGACCAGCCTGGACTACAAAGTGAGATCCCATCTCTACAGAAAATATATATATATATATATATATATATATATATATATATATATATATATATATATATAATTAACTGGGCATGGTTGTGTGCATCTATAGTCCCAGCTACTTGGGAGGCTGAAGTGGGAGGATTGCTTGAGCCTGGAAGTTTGAGGGTACAGTGAGCTATCATGACACTACACTCTAGCCTGAGCAACAGAGCAAGACCCTGACTCAAAAAAAAAAAAAAAGTAGCAGGATGTCTCCTAATAGAACAGCTAAAATACACTGTGCATCTGTAAAAGCCAAAAGTATAGATGTCCGTTCATCTCTGCATTTCTTGTATACAGTGCAGATCTAGTACATGCAAGCATCAACAAGAACTGCTCACAAACAAACGCGTTTCAAGCAAACAATTCAAAAAATCTCCTAGAGACATAAAGAATTGCAGAGGACATTATTTCATATTACAAAATTCTATGCTCTTCTGCACTCAAAATTCTTTTATCCTTCTTTGCTTTTTCTCTTTTGTGCATTTATCACTTTCTAGCATATGGCAGTCAATCATTTAATATATCTACTTTTATTGTTTCTTATGAAATCCAGAAGTTAATGTTGAGTGATGAGATTTTTGTCTTCTTACTTTACTCTTTTATCTTTAGTGCCTGTATAATTGCCTGTCAAAATATCAACATTTAACAATATAGCCAAATTTATACTATATTATACTATATTATTATAATAGACTATATATTATAATATATTATTATAATACAGTATACATAGCATATACTAAATAATAATATATTATTTATATATGTATATATTATATATACTATTATATTATATAATATATAATATATATAATACATAATATTATATAATATATCGTATATAATATATTATATTATATATCATATATATCATATATTATATTATATATCATATATATCATATATATTATATTATATTGTATATCATATATATCATATATATTATATATTATATATCATATATATCTCATATATAATGTATTATATATCATATATATATCATATGTATTATATATTATATATCATATACACTATTATATGATATATACTATATGCTATATTATATATAATATATATATATAATATAGTGTATATATATCTCTAGCATCTGCCTCCCAAAGTGCTGGGATTACAAAGGTGATCATATTATTGCTAAATATTATGTAGTATATGCTATGTACACTGTATGGCATATATAACATAATATATAATATATACTATATATTACAATATAGTATATAGTTTTTGTAAAGACAGGGTTTTGCCATAGTATAGTATATATAGTATAGTATATATAGCATATACTATAATAATATGGTAGAGTATATGCTATATATACTATATATTATGCTACATTATACTACATATTATTACATTATTTATTATATTATATTATATATAATAATATATTATATATAATAATATATTATTATATAATATATTATATATAATAATATATTATATATAATAATATATTATATAATAATATATTATATAATAATATATTATATATAATATATATATTATATAATAATATATTATATATTATATAATAATATATAATATATTATATAATAATATATAATATAATATAATATTATATAATATATAATATAATATATAATATATAATATTATATTATATAAAATATAATATATTATATAAAATATGTACTATATACTGTATTGTAATAATATAGTATATTGTATGTATTATACTAATGATGTGCGATGAGATTTTTGTCTTTCTAGTTTATTCTTTTACCTTTAGTACCTAGATAATTGCCTGCCGAGATATCAGCTTTTAACAATATAGTTGAATTTACATTATATTATATTATACTATATTATTATATATGGTATTATGTTATACTATTTTGCTGTATTACATTTGAGTATAATATACTTATATTATTACAATCTCTTATATTTTACTCAAACCTACCTATTTTTCATCACTCTGCCCTCATCACCTACATTTAAGGATTCAGATACATATCTGCATCTCCCACTTTTGTCCATCTTCCTTCTCATAAAGTTTTCAAGAACCTCTTAGTTTTTAACTTACGAAGTCATTTGTGACACATTTATTGCTTAATTTTATTATAATGTTTTCAGTTAAAAGACTAATTAAGTTTCTGGCTGTGTACCAGAAAGTAAAACTCGAAGTTTCTTAAGTGGTTATCGAAGACAAGTGATGCTGATTACAGTTAACTTCCCCCATAACCTCCTGACATAGCCAGGCCATAACAACTAGGTAAGAGCCACAGTTCACAAGTGACCTGTGAGCCTGGCTGATCAGAGAAGCTAAATAAGAAGAAAGTGTGTCTGACCTTCCTCCAGTCTCGAGTCGAGCAGGTCACTGGGTTCAGATTTTAAAAGTCATTATTCCTGTCCATAAAATGCTTTCCTTCCACCTGCGAAATGACCACTGGGCTTCCAGCATAACAATTAGGAGCTCGGGAAGGCCGATAAATACAATAAAATGAACAGAGTGGCCTTATGCTCAAATGCCTGCAGCCTCAGTTTATAAACAGCACATAGTAAGAAGTCTCCCAGCCAGTTTAGTCTTCTTCATGTTGGGGATTTTCGTAAATCAGAATGGCAAGAAGAGATGTGGCTTCTCAGATGGACAAGTGAAAACTCTTACTTCTCATCATAGGCCAAAGCACAGAAATTTGAATTGTGAGACCACGGGGACAGGAAGTAATTCATCAACGAATGTTTCAGTGTAGAGAAAAGGAATCAATTTGGGGAAAAGGGATGCCTGCCTAAAAAAAAAAAAAAAAGCGTGCTCAAAGAAGAGAAAATTAATATCCCAATGTTATGACAATGAAGCAAGTATTATTTGTGGTTGGAATAGTTACGTCCAAGACCATTCTTCCCAGAGCTAACTGTTGGCCCTTGGTTAATCACAGCTATTTGCTCTCCTTATCATGGTCTGATAAACATCATCTCCAGAAAAAGTCTTCTCACTCCTCAGATTTGTAGGTAGAAGTGGATAGAAATCAGATTAAATTCTAGAAGTCTGTTTACAAATCATGTGCTTTTAAATCCAAAATGAATAAGAGAGGTTTAACCCTACAGTGTTCTGATATATATCTACCATCTACCCAAGTGGAGTATAAATCAATCTCTTAAAAGTTACAGACCATATTTTTCTCTTTATTGTGGATGCATGTTTTTTAAGCAGGCATCCCTTTTCCCCAAATCGACTCATTTTGTCTACACTGAAAAATTAGTTGATGAATTACTTCCTGCCCCATGGTCTCCCTGGTCACTTCATCACTGGGGGCACTGAATTCACTTTCTTTCCGTATATTCAAACATGCTGAACCTCAGAAAACAGCTAAAGCAGTGATTCTCATTCGTATTGGAGATTACACCACAGGGAAACAGGGCAGTGTCTAGAGACACTTTTGGTTGTTACAACTCGGAGGCTGCTACTGGCATCTAGTGGATAAGTGCCAGAGATGCTGAAAAACACACTTCACAGGACAGCCCCTAAAGCGATGCAGTATGCCACCCAAAATTCAACAGTGCCAAGGTTGAGAAAACCTGATTTAAATGTTCCCGGGTAGCATTTCACTAGTTTTGCATATAAGATATCAAAGGAACAACTTCATTTTCTCCCTAATTAATTAATGATAGGTTTATAGCCATCTCATGTCGATATCTACCCTCTATTTTATATTCCTAATGCTTAATTCTACTTTCCTTCATATTATTTTGATTGTTTTGGATTGCATACAGCTACCACTTTATATTTTTCCTGTATCATCCTTGATCATTCTTCTTATATTTGTAGGTTTGAGGCTCATCAAATCCATATTTGTAACACCTTTCATGGTCTTCACATTTCATGTAAAGAAATTTCCTCACCTTTAATTTCCAACATCTTTGTGTTTTTTTGCTGACTGCCCCAGTTCAAACTCCCACGACTTGGCTACGGGTCCCACACAACAGAGTTTATAAAGAAATCTATTTCTGGAATATAGATACTCATATTTCTTGAATCACCAAACTGGAATAAATATGCAGGTATGAAGCAGACAAGATCAAAGGAAGACAAGAATTGCTGCTTGAAGGCTGTCATTGTTCCTCCTTTCACCACTGGTGGTGTTCCCGCCAAGTTTAAATTCACCAGGGTCCAAGAACGAAATAATAAACTCACATGCTGGAAGCCAATTTTCACCCGCAGTCTACAAATACACTCTGAAATATGGGATGAAGGGCAATGTGCCCACCTCTGTGGTTCATCTTTTGATAAGCAGCTGTTTTGAATTAAGGCCTCATTATGTTGACACAGGACAGACATGTCCTGAAATACATAGAAGGAATTCATAACTGAGCTACTGGGAAAATCTATCCCCACCTTGGCTCAGACGAGATCAGTAGCAAACTTCCTTTACAGACTGGGCTCAAAAATCCAGGATGCTATACAAAACCGTAGGCAGAAGAATCGTCAGTTTTGTTCTAACTAACCCATCATATCAAAGCAGTTGTATTCTCTCCTGAAAATGCAGAATGCAACACAGGCAGCATGTGGCCACCTCCAATCAGCAGGGGGTACTTCAAGCACAGGCAGGGATCCCAATTGTCTGTTGCAGACATATTTTTACACTTGATTATACTCCACGGAAGACCAATTTATACATCCCGGCCTCACTATTCATGGGTTTCATTGTAAATTCATAGAATGTTTTGCTTAGGAAAGCCCTCAGAATCATAATATACATAGAAGAGTATTCTGGGTTAAGGAACCTGCCCGCGATCCCTCCCCAGGTAATAACAGCGTCTGGATGTGAAACCTTCTGACTTCTATTGGAACACAGTGCTGTTTCTTCTCCATTCCTCTCTCCCAAGATGTAAACTCCTTGATAGCACGGTTCAGAACATAAATGTAGGTGTGTTTCATTGTAGTTATCACAGCATTAGGTATTTGTCAGCTGCACAATAAATACTTGTCAGAGTAGAATTAAGGGTAAGAGTCAGCTTCAGACGTTCTGCAGTTCTGCAGAGGGGCAATGTATTCACTCTCATGCTGATTGCATCACGCACAGATTCAAGACCAGGATTCTTTACACAGATCTATGACCAGATGCTTTGAGGAAGCAACTAAAGGCAACCCAATGTCTAGGCGGCACTCCTGCTGAAGAAGCCAGGTTGAGCCTGGACTCATCACTCATAGAACAGAACAGAAGCAGGAAGAGATATTAGCATCTTCCCCATTTGAGAATTTTCCCACCAAGAATGTCTTAGTCCATTCAAGCTGCTATCACAAAATAGCACAGACTGAATTGCTTCTAAACAGCAGACATTTATTGCTTGCAGTTCTGGAAGCCGGAGTTCAAGATCAAGCCGTGGCGGATTCAGCGTCTGGGGAGGATTTGCTTCTTGATTTAGATGACGTTTTCCGGCTGTGTCCGCACATGCTGAAAAAAAAGAACTGTGTTCTCTTTTCCTCCTCAAGGGGCACTGTGCTATCATGTATATGATAGGTTTTTGTTGATGGTTCTTGACTCAGCTCCCACAGCCTATGTTATAATGTTGGGGCACTTTAAGTCTCGGAGGACAGAATCTCTCTCCCTGACTTTCTCCTGCCTTACTTTCACCAACCCAAGGCAGGACACTATTTTCTCCTTGGGTTTCTTTTCTTTACTTTTCTTTCTTTCTTTTTTTTTTTTTTCCTTTTGAGACACAGTCTCACTCTGTAGCCCAGGCTGGAGTACATTGGCGCAATCATGGCTCACTGCAGCCTCCACCTCCTGGGCTCAAGCACTCCTCCCACCTCAGCCTCCCAAGTAGTTGGGGCTACAGGCATACACCACCATTCGCAGCTAATTTTTGTAATTTTTGTAGAGACAGGGTTTTGCCATCTTGCTCAAGCTGATCTCAAACTCCAGGCTGAAGTGATCTGCTCACCTCGGTCTCCCAAAATGCTGGGATTAAGGGCATGAGCCACAGCACCAGGCCTTTCCTCGGATTTGTGATTGTGGGGCATAAGACCCTCATTTCAGAAGGGGTCCTGCCCCATACCCAAGAGGAGGGAATGCTGTAGAGACACAGCAAGAAGAATCTGAACAGACAGACGTCGCTGGGTTCCCCTACTCAGTCTATTAGTGTTAAATCATAACCCTTTTGTCCAATCACATTTCTACATGGTAGTCAATCATGCCTAACCAATGAAGTCCCCATAAAAACCGAAAAGGACTGAGTTTGGAGAGCTTCTGGATAGCTGAACACATGGAGTTTCCAGGAGGGTGGTGCAACCCAGGAGAGCATGGAAGCTCCGTGCCCCTTCCCCCATATCTTCCTCTATGCATCTCTTCACCTGTGTCCCTGGTAATATCCTTGATAATAAACTGGTATACTTGTGTTTTAGAGGTCTATGAGATACTCCAGCAAATCAAACCAATCTACATAGGGAGTCATGAGAATCCAACTTGAAGCTGGCCAATCAGAAGTTCTGAAGGCCCAGACTTGCAACTCGTGGGAAGAGGGAGCAGTCTTGTGGGACTGAGCCCTCAGTCTGTGGGATCTGATGCTGTCTCCATGTAGAGAGTGTCAGAACTGAATTGGAAGACACCCAGCTGGTGTGTGCTGCACAATGGCTTGCTTGCTTGCTTGGTGTGTGGGGAGAAGCCCCCACACATTTGGTCACTGACATCTTCTGTGTTGATTGTTGTGGTGTGAGAGCAGAGGAAAAACAATTTGTGTTTGTGTGGTGGGGCGGGGGCGGTTTCCACTCACAGGAACTAATCTCATTCATGAGGGCTCCACCCTCATGACCCAATCACCTCCCAAAGGCCCCACCTCCTAATACTAATACATCAGGGATTAGGTATCACATATGCATCTTGGGGGGAAAGAAAAGTTCAGGCCATAGCAGAGTTTTCACTGCATTTCAAAAACATGGCTGTGGTCCTTTATAAATAAAACTGCATGTGAATGAAAAGAGAAAGCAAATACGCAAACTTTCCAGGGAGCAATGAATCACTAAGCCAAGGGTATTTTACTGCATTTCCTGCAACAGAGAGAAAAGTGGCTTATATGAGTGGTTGTTAAAATATGGTTAAAGACTAAGAATTTTGTAGAATTTAGGGAAGTATGGAACCCTTATAAAATATTTCTTTCTTTTAAGAAATATGCAACAAACCTGCATAAGTACCCGTGAATCTAAAATAAAAGTTAACAAAAAAGAAATCTGGGCTGGGTGCGGTGGCTCATGCCTGTAATCCCAGCACTTTGGGAGGCCAAGGTGGGCGGATCACCTGAGGTCGGGAGTTCGAGACCAGCCTGATCAACATGGAGAAACCCCGTCTCTACTAAAAATACAAAATTAGCCAGGCGTGGTGGCACATGCCCGTAATCGTAGCTACTTGGGAGGCTGAGGCAGGAGAATTGCTTGGACCTGGGAGGCGGAGGTTGTGGTGAGCTGAGATCAAGCCATTGCACTCCAGCCGGGGCAACAAGAGTGAAACTCCGTCTCAAAAAAGAAATCTGAATTTGATATCAAAGAACAAACAAACAGGAGAAGATTAGAAATTAACTGGATATTAAGTTATACGTGCTTTTCTGAGAACAGAGTAGTAAATATGGGCTTCAGTATTTGGGAATGCCAGAATAGTCACATTGGAGTTCACACCTTCAAAGTTAATAAAGATTGTGTCAGATTGTTTTATATAGAGAATGTTATGTGCCAAATTATTTTCCCAAAAATGATATGTTGAAGTCCTATCCCCCAGCACCTCAGAAAGTGACCTCCTTTGGAAATAGGGTCTTTGCAGATGTAATTAGTTAAGATTTGGTCATACTGGAGTCAGGTGGGCCCCTAATTCACTATTCCTGATGTCCTTATAAGAAGAGACACAGGGGAAGACCATATAAAGATGGAGGCAGAGATGGGACTGAGGCAGCCACAAGCCAAGCAATGTCAAAGACTAATGACCACCAACATCTGCTCAGAAGAGGCAAGAAAGGATTCTCTGCAAAGTTTTGGACAGAGAGGATATGCCTGGTTGACATGCTGGTTTCAGACGTCTAGTGTCCAGAAGTGTGGGACAGACTGGGTATCTTATAATAAATTATTGTCATAAATATATTATAATAAATAAACAATAATAATTATTATTATAAGACATCCCGTTAATAGAAGTGTCCATTATTAACAGGCACTGATACAATGAGCTATCTAATTTATTATATAACAATTTATTATTGCATAACCAGAACTTAACATAAATATAATACATTTATAATACGTATAATAATTTATCAAATTAATACATTATTATAGGCCTAATAATAAATATTATAAGACAGCAGGCACTGATGGAATGAACTAATTTATTATATAATAATTTATTATTAAATAATAATTTATTTTAAGACAAATATAGTAAATATAATATTGATTATAATAATTTATTGCATTAATAAGCTATTATAGACAGATAATACTAAGTAAATTATTATTATGAGAAAGCAAGCATTGATGCAATGAACTGATTTATTATGTAATGTATTATAAATGTATATCTTTATATGATAGTTTATTATTATATATTAATAATTTATTTAAAGACAAATATAATAAATGTCATATTTATAATAAATTATTATTATAGACATATAATAATAAATAAATAATTATTATTATAGGACAGCAGGCATTGATGCAATGAACTATTAATATCTAATTTATTATATAATAACTTATGATATAATAATAATTTATTTTAAGACACTTATATTATAATATTTATTATTATATTAATTTATTATATTAATAGTAAGTGATTATTATGGACAGATATTACTAAGTAAATTATTATTATAAGAAGCAGCCATTGATGCAATGAACTAATTTATTATATAATAATTTACTATTATAAATATATTATATGAATTTATTATATAACTTATTATCTAAGTTTTTATGACAAATGTTATAATAAATGTTATATTCATAATAAATTATTATTATAGACATATAATAAATAAATTATTATTATAAGAGCAGGCATTAATGCAATGAACTCTCTGATTTATTATTATATAATAATTTATTTTAAGACACATATAATAAATGTAATAATACTTATTATACACATACAATAAATGTAATGTTTATTATAACATTTATTATATTATAATAAATTATCATAAACAGATAATAAATTATTATAAGACAGCAGATATTGATGCAATCAACGGTCTAATTTATTATACAATAATAATTTTTTATAGACACCCAGTCTGTGGTACTGTGTTATAGCAGCTGTAGAAAGCTAAGACAGAGGGTGAACATGAAAAGGATATTGTGTCAACAGATTCAGTTGACTGCGAATTTGAATTTCAGAAGCCTAAGATGTTATCTGCTCCCTATTTGGCCACCCAGACTTTCTGCATCCTGTAGTCTAGGAATAACATCTTTCTTCTTGGTCAAGCCTGGAGTTGCTTTGCTGAATAGATCTTACATGTCCAGCAAGGTGTCATTTTCCCACTTGCATTCCCCCAAATAAGTCAGGAACTCTGATAAACAGCCATAGATTCTTTAGCATTTCATTGATGCTGATAAAAATGCCACTTCTCTGTGATTTTTCTCTTCAGCATCTCAATCAGACTCTAGAGAGCCTGCAATTACTGTTGTAAAAGTTATTCCCTGCATCTTAGCCCACAGTTCAATGTGGCATCTTTGATTAAAGCATCCCATCACCATCTAAAGCTATCAAATGGTACTTCAGAACAGTTACTTGAATTTTATATCTGTTTCAACTGAATCCATCCTCTTTCAAATTGTAATCAGGCATAGGCTTGGCTGGGGGAAAAGTCATCTTAATGCCCACAATTATGTTGCTGAATGGAAAGCCCAATAATACTTCTATCTCTGGAGGACATGGCCAGATATTTACTTCGTGGCATAAGCATAGGCGTGAAATGCTTCTAGCTTTCATGTAGAGAAGGAGAGCTGATGGGAGAAGCTGAATATCTGCTTCACCTTGTCCCAATTCCTTTAATTCCACAATCATCACAAATTTATGCTCACTCTCCAATTTAAATACACTTTTTTTTCCCCCATATGCTAAGCAATGGGTGTTGGACTCGTTTCCTAGGGTGAAAGCATAGGGCCAAATGAAGCTGTATATTCCCCAGGAGCAGTCAGAAAAGAAAAGACTCAGAAATGTTGTCAGGGGTTGAACTGGGTTTCCCAGAAATCTATGTTCCAGTCCTAATGTCACGGGATCTTTGGGGTGTTGCTTCACCAGCCGGAAACCTCTGTGGCCATTGATGCCTTCTACCTGAGTATTGCTCACACCCACTGGCCTCATTCTGCCCACTCGGCCCAGCAGGGTGTGCTCAGTTGGCACTACCAGCCTGGATCCCACACCTGCCAAGGACGAGCCACTAGCACAGTGGCAAGGGGTGTGTGGGAGAGCAAGCACGAGTTCCAGCCACTGCACACAGCTAGCCATGCCAGGGTGGGAAGTTCCAGGCGCTGGCACAGGTGCTGGCTCCATGTGAGGCTGCAGCTACAGCAGATGTACTGTATGAGGCTTCCACTGTAGGCACCCACATCTAGATGAGGATAAGGGGAACTTGGTGGTTCCCAGAAGCTTGGAGGTGCCAGGAACCACAGAGCCCCAAAGAAAGTGTCACAGCCCTGGATCAGGGAACCCCTAGGTCTGGGCTCCCTGAAGAGCTGCAGTTCTTCTCTCTTTCTCGTCACCCACAATGTGGCAAGCAGTGGGGTGTGTTTCAGTTCTGTTTGTGTTACAGCTCTTTCAGTCCCACCATTTGGCACATCCTGAGTTCCTGTCCTGTATCCAGGAAGAATGAGGGACATGAACATGAGCAAAGCAGAGAGGAACCTCATTGAGTGACAGAACAGCTCTCAGGTGACCCAAAGTGAGTAGCTCCTTTCCACAGGCAAGTTGTCCTGATGAGTGTCCAGCTCTCAGTGGAGAGGAGACTCACAATGGGCAGCTCCTTCCCACAGCTGGTAGTCTCGGTGTCTCTTCAAGTCTGGCTGAGTCTGGGGTTTTTATGCGCTCAGAAGGGAGAAAGTGCATGCTGATTGGTCCATGGGTGGCCATGGGTGGGCCCAGAAAAAGCACTCCACCTGGAACTCCAGTCTACAGACTCCACCTGGAACTGACAGCCTGGACCCCATGCTTCAGGCTGTGTCTGGCTTGAAGGTGGGGCTTCACTGAGGACCCACACCTTTCCACCCAGGAGCCTGTCTGTGTCCAGCCACTATCAGTCATGTTGTCCCTGGTGCCCAGGCAGTTCATGCCAAAGGGCACATGCAGGCCCACCCTGAGCCACCCTCAGCCCCTTCCTTGGCCTCCCTCTCATGCTCATCGGTGCCCAAAGTTCAGAAGTGGCTGAAGCAGCAAGAGGCTGGCATGTCAGCACTGCCCTGAGCATGCACACACCTGGCCGTTTTGTGACAGTGCCCAGGCTTGGCCTCAACTTTGCTCCAAAATCAGAGTGGATTCCAGGAATGGGGAGAGGCCAAGCAATGGGAGCAGGCACTTCTGAGCCTGCGGGGCTACAGGAGACTTCCTGGGCCCCTGAGAGTGCAAGGATGATCAGGTCCACAGCTGCAACTAGGCGGCTGCAGCTGCGCCCAGGAGGGTGGCTCTCCCACCCCACCAACTCAGAGGGAGGAAGGGCTCCCACTTGTTCCTGGCTTCTGCCAGCTCAGTGGAGCATACAGCCCTGGCAGTGCCACCACTGCTGCAGTCAGCATCTTTATAGCAGCCTCTCCAGATGGGCCGCCGCTGCCATCACTAACATGCAATAATTCAGAAAATGACCTTATTTGAAATTAGAGTGGTATGGTTTCACTCTGTGTCCCTGCCCATATCGCATGTTGAATTGTAACCCCCACTGTTGGAAATAGGGCCTGGTGGGAGGTGATTGGATCATGGGGGCAGATTTCTCATAAATGGATTAGCACCAATCCCCCCCACACCGGTACTGTATAGTGAGTGAGTTCTCATGAGACCTGGTTATTTAGAAGCGTGTGGCACCTCCCTCATCTCTCTCTCTTTGTCCTGCTCGTGCCATGTGAGACGCCTGCTCTCACTTTTGCCTTCCTCCATAAATAAAAGCTCCCTGAGGCCTCCCCAGAAGGAGATGATGCCATGCTTCCTGTACAGCCTGCAGAACCCTGAGACACTTAAACCTCTTTTCTGTTTAAATTACCCAGTCTCAGGTATTTCTTTACAGCAATGTGAAAACGGACTAATACATAGGGGATTTGCAGATGTAGTCAAGTTAAAGTGAGTTCATACTGGATTAAAGTGGCCTGGCATTGAATGACTGGTGTCTTTATGAGAAAAGGAAAAATTGGATATAGAGACACTCAGTAAGTACACCATGCAATGATGGAGGCAGATACAGGAGAGATCCGGCCACAAGCCAAGGAATGCCAAGAACCACTAGCCATCACCATAAATTGAGAAGGAGGCACAGAACAGTTTCTCCCTTCAAGCTTTCAAAAGGAACCAATCATGCTGTGACACTGATCTTGAATTTCTGGCCTACAGAACTGTGAGAGAGAAAGAAAGAATCTTGTTTAAACCACACTGTTTGAGGTCATTTGTTATGGCAGTTTCAGGAAACTAATAGAGCAGGGATTAGCTTTTCAAAATAGTACCCATTGTCCAAATGTGACTATTGATCCCTTGAAATACAGATAGTGTGACTGAGAAACTAGAGTTTTAAATTTGATTTAATTTTATTTCATGGTAGAATAGTCACTTGTGACTATCGGATGCCATATAGGACAGTCTAGTTCTAAAACAATTATTCAAGTTGGCTGGTAGTATGTTCTCCCAAAGTCAGTGAATCATCTAGTGTTTGTAAATGCCCTTCACATCCATGGATGGCGAGCTGGAAACGCTGTAAACAAACATTTAATAATGTAGATTTATGTGGCTGAAAATAAAGTGTTCTTATTTCAAAATCATTGTTCACAGAAAACAAAACAAAGAAACAAAACAATGATGTATGTATGTGTGTTTAAAAGATGAAACATTCTAAAGAGAAAATCATGGAAGCCTTTTTTCTCAGGTGCAGAGTATAGCAATGAAATGGATTGAAATGTCTTGCAGGTAAGAAGTTTTAAATATGGGCTCCATAGATGCAGTAACAAACAGCCTAACATTCCTGCCTAACCTGAGTGTTATTAAGAATAAACAGAAAACACAAACATAAATGCCAGGTCTTGTTTTAGTACATTCTGAGGATTGCGATATATATGACCTTGCGTATGTCTCTCCCTGCAATTACCACTCTAGACTTCTGCTGTTTAAATTTCTTCCTTTCATAACTTCTCCCCTCCAAAATCCTCAAAAGTTAGCTAGCCTACTAGCCCTTTTGGAATTATTTCAATTATTTCTAGAAGCAGTTTATAAAAGGCCCTTTCAAGTCTTTAAAATTAGCATGAGAAAATTTAAAGATCTTTGTAAGGCTTAAGTAAGTAATTTAAAAGATGCTTTCATTATGTGTCTAATAGTAAATGTTAATATGAGAACACCTTTGGATTTCTGATGTTTGGATTCATTGTAACGCAGAGTTCACACCAAAACAGATCTGAAAAGTAACCAACACAGCAGGCTTTGATGCAATGAACTATCTAACAGAAACAAAGTGGAATGTACAATTCTGGTTAAAAAAAAAAAATAAGACTTCTTTTTTGTAGTTTCATTTATTCTGATTAGGTGTCTAAATCTTTTAACTTAATGGTAAAATGGGTCTACTTCTCTTGATCGAGGGTCAGATCTCCTTGGGGAAGCCATGTCGAACCTCATCTAAGTGTCCATTATTCTTTCAGCTGCTCAGTTTGCAAATGGCTAATGAAATACTGTAGGAAAGGAGGGTTCGACTTTTCAAAATGGTTCAGATACGAGAAAGAAAAACGTTTTATTGATACGTATATAATAAAGGGGGAAAATGAAGAATCAGACACATTTGGGAAGGCAAAAATGTAGGTTCCTTCGGAAGAGACTCACACATACACACACACACACACACACACACACGCCTTCAGAGAATTTATTTTTTATTTATTTTTATTTTTAATAGGAGAAAATGCATGCAAATTTATTCAACGTGTATATATGGGAGTTCTCAGAAAAGGAGAATTTATTTACTTATTTATTGTGATAAATGGTTGGTTTCTTGAATAGAAAAAGATTTATAGTGGGCTTGTAGAGAGACCTGAATTAGTACTACAGCAATTTATTCTATCATCGAACCTTTATACATTATTCATAAAGGTTGCCCATTATTGTCTTTAATTTTTCTCAGAAAGATATGTATATGTGTGTATGTGTGATTTTATAATATATTGATAACATGGTAATTTTCTTTGTAGACAAGCCTATTTTAAATAAATATATGTATGTATAAACACACACATATACAGCTATAGGTAAGCAAACCCAAAGATATATAAATTAAATATATAGAAATAGTCTTTGAATATTTCGTTTCTCCCCTGTTAAGGACACACTTCCTCTGTCTCCCCCGTTAAGAACACATTTCCTCTGTCTCCCCTGAACCCTAAGGGGAACACAATTTTTGTTCCTCCTATGTGCAGGACACACTTCGGGTTTCTCCCTTTTTAAGGACACACTTCTTGTTTCTCCCCTAGGCAGAACACACTGCCTTTGTAGCCCCTGTGGGTAACACACTTACAGTTTCTCCCCTATGCAACACACATTTTCTCTTCCTCCCCTGTGCTGGACACACTTCCTGTTTATCCCCTGTGCAGGACACACTTCTTGTGTCTCTGTCGTGCAGGAAACACTTCCTCTTTCTTCCTTGAAGAGGCCACACTTCCTGTTCTTCCACTGTTATGAACACACTTTCTGTTTCTCCCATGTGCCTGACACACTTCCTGTTTCTCCCCTCTGCAGGACACACCCTAGGCTTATTCAATAAAGATCAGTTAAGTGGTTTCTCTAATAACGCTAATGTGGTCATTCACTAGTAAATTAAGGACTATTCTTTTGTCTTCCTTCTACTGAATTTGTTGTCAAGGAGTTAAATGGCTATCTCTATTTAGATATCTGAAATCCATTTATAAAGTATATTACTGACTCCAACTGACTCCACTAGAGAAAGCTGCATAGAGTAACTGAGTTTAGTAAACAAGGGTTTGAAAACTAATCATGTTTCTGTTGAAGGCCAACACAAGGGTAATAAACTTTCAAGCAGAAGGTCTATAACAGATTATCATGGAACAAATGAGCCATCATTTCGCCAGCCTCGGAGGTGAAGGCAATGTTTTCACCACTTATTTAAGCATCGGTTGGTCACTGACAGAAACCAGAAGCCAATTGGAATGACTCAGAGATGAAGTACATCAAAGCTATACTGCTTTCTTGACTGATTCTTCATTTTTATCATGTCCTTGAGTGAGTTCCATAAGTTATGAATTTCCCTTGGCTTCATAAGCAAACTCCAAATTCAAACAGAATTTAGAACAATAGCACTACATGACATATGAACCAACTAAACCACTTTGGTTAAAGTATGATATCTCCATAACAGCACTTAACTACATTCACTCGGTAAACTCACCATGAAATACTGAACAATAAAGTCCAAAAGTAATCATTGCTTCCGTATTTTACTATAGACAAGCCAGAAATTCTATAAGATAAATTGATTGCAGGATAGGTAAGAGAAAAATTAAAGATAGAAAATATTCTTATCTTTCTTAGACCATGGAAACTATTATTGTAAAACGCATCTAAACAGGATGACCCTTAAAATCTAGTAAGTACAGCCTTTATTTTGTTCTTCTTAAGGAAAAAAACACACCAAAGAAATCTATATTATTGACTCCTTAGAATAAACAGAAAGCAAATATTTATTTTATTTATTTATTTTGAGATGGAATCTCGCTCTGTTGCCCAGGCTGGAGTACAATGGCATGATCTTCGCTCACTGCAATCTCCACCTCCTGGGTTCAAGCAATTCTCTGCCTCAGCCTTCCGAGTAGCTGGAATTACAGACATCCACCACCATGCCTGGCTAATTTTTTTGTATTTTTAGTAGAGATGGGATTTCACCATTGCGGCCAGGCTGGTCTTGAACTCCTGACCTCAGGTGATCCACTTGCTTCGGCCTCCCAAAGTGCTGGGATTACAGGTGTTAGCCACTGCGCCCAGACTTAATTGATTTTTAAAATAAATATTGCAGTTTCAATGCTTTAGACTCTTTAAGACAACTGTAATGCATAATGTAATTGAAGAACTAAAACTTTTAAAATCTTAGGCTGTATGATGTAAGCTTACTGAGTCAGGGATTTATCTTTTTCATTTTTGTGCTTCTTACAACATTTGCAACCGACCCACTCTCTATGAAGCACTTACCTTACTAAATGATGTTAAAAAGAATTCAAATGGAGACAGCAAATTAATTTTAAAAATGCAAAGAGTACATTTTTTTTAAAAAAAGCAACGCTTAACCATGTAATATTTTAAATGATACAAACAACATTTTGATTTATATTAATTTAAAGACAAGGTTTTTCATCATTCAATCTGCTATACTGTTCTGGATACAGACATACATACACATTTATATGCATATTTATATTTACATCCATATTTAAGCTTTACATATAATATATACATGAGAATCCATACACAATCATGTACAAGTCTTTCCCTATAAGAGAGGTAAATGATGATTCATGAAGTTTTATCCAAAAATCACAACAACATTTAACAAAGAAGGGAAACTTTGCTTAATTGTTCAGACTGCAGGAAAAGAGGAGAACGAGGCATTTAAGAAAGAGGAAAGCTTGCATGTTTGTAGAAAGCCACAGTAAATTTCATGTCACTCCACACTATGCATTTTACCAATGAAACCAAGCTGTCCTAGACCATTCCTCTCTATGGCAGGGTTCCCTCCCGGCAGTGCCAGGTGATGGTAGCAATTTCTATATTCATTTACTTCATATTGCACCACATCATTTTCAAAATGCTTTCATTTGCACTATGAAAATATTTATAATTTCAAAAACAATGAGGGATGCCAAATGACCTTTTTCAGATTACAAATATTAGGTGTTGGACAAAATACTCAAATGCAATATATCAAACCTAAGGACTTCATGTTCCCACTGGATTAGACTTATAATCTTGGTCCACTTTCATTGATAGAAGTGGTGATCGGGATTGCATTGTGCCATCAAAACTTCATTTTGGAAACTAAGAAGCTGAGTGGTTTAGAAAAATTAAACAACACACCCAAGTTCACTCAACAACTACAGGTAAGAAGAACAATACAAATATGCTTAACCGTATGGTACCATCTCTTTTTTAGAGATCATTGTACCACTGCCAAAGCATAATGTTCAAACAGCGAAAAACCTATCATGGAAATACATGAATAATTTATACCAGATATTTACCCAACACATTAACAAGGGGTATTAGTCAGGGTTCTCCAGAGAAACAGAACCAATAGGATCTATGTCTATATGAAAAGGAGTTTATTAGGAAGAATTGGCTCACATGATCACATGGTGAAGTTCCACAATACGCTGTCTGCAAGCTGGGGAAGAGAGAAGCTGGTAGTGGCTCAGTTTATGTCCAAAAGCCTCAAAAGTAGGGAGTCAGATGTTTGAGGGCAGGAAGCATCCAGCATGGGAGAAAGATGAAAACCAGACACCCAGCAAGCCAGCTTCTCCCAGCTTCTTTTGCCTACTTTCTCTAGCCACACTAGCAGCTGATTGGATGGTGCACACCTACACTGAAGGTGGGTCTTCCTCTCCCAGTCCACTGACTCAAATTTTAATCTCCTTTGGCAACACCTTCACAGACACACCCACTAACAATATTTTGCACCCTTCAATCCAATCAAGTTGACACTTAATATTGACCATCACACCAGGCACATAGCAAAATGACACAGTTGACTTAAATAAGCCTTTGAGATACAGATATTTACATAATATGAGGGAAAACATGCAGAAATCATTTGGGTAAATTATATCCAAAAGTAGTTAAAGCTTCAAGGAGCAACACAGCTATAACCTTTGAGGTCATTTTATTTTCCTACCTGTCATTAACCATTTGCAACTTATTAGACTTCTACAAGTTAATGCGTGACTTCTCATAGTCTAAGCCTTAATTCATAATTAGTGAGTCAAAGAAAATTACCTTCATTTCAATAACTAAAAACAAAATTGGTGGCCCCATTAAATCAATGTTCCTATAGATCGCTGAAGAGATATGCAGTCATTCTTTGGACCTGTTTCCATGTAGGAATTTTTTTTCTATATACCTACTACATCTTTATGATATTGATTCACAAGAGGATGAAAGTAAATTTCAGCATAGCTTAAAAGTCAGGATCCTTATAGATTTATCTTTATTGTTAGAGTATTGAGAACCTCATAGTTTTTTGATACTCTTTATTAGAGGAAAACAGACCAGCCACATATGAGTAAATAATTTAGGGGTTTTTTTTCATGGATATTCAGAATATTCTTGACTGAATGGTTGCAATGAAATTATACGCAAGTGAACAATGTGAATTTAACACCCCAAAAATCTAAATACATTGTAAAGTACAACTTAAGTATCCACTTACTTCATTTTAGGGAAGATGTCCTTTTTTGAAATCTATGATCTACTACTGGCAGCTAAACCTGTTAGATTGCTATCACTTCTTTACATACCCTTTTAACATTCAGTTCAGAGTCAGTTTCATACATTCGTAAGTTGAATTATGAAAGTCATCATTTTGTTTGTGACTCCAGGCTGCACCTGGAAATGACCTATGTACTTTATGTCCCAATATGTAGAAAATAATCATTAGATATAATCCTTTTGTTTCACACTTTTCAGAAAACCTATTGAAAAAAAACCACATCAAGCATTAAAGCTTACAGAAAATAATATTTCTTGAAAGAGCTGTGTTTGGAAGATGGAGCAATTGTGCTGATAATAGAAACAGCTGATTAAAAATGTGGCCAATCATGAAATGGTTTTATCATTATTAATTGAATTTTTATTCACTATTGAAAAGAGAGACATCAGCCTAAGCAACATAGTGAGACCCCTTCTTTACACACACAAAAACTAGCCAGGTGTGGTGCCATGCACCTGCAGTGAGCTATGATTGCACCACTGCACTCCAGCCTGGACAACAGAGAAAGACACTGTCTCTTTCAAGATAAAAAGAAAAAAAAGGAAAAAGAGGGACATCAATTTATTATAGTTTATAATATAAATTATTAATTTAATTCTTCATTAAAATTTTAATGTGTATAATTTATAATAAGTATTAAGATTATTAATATACTATACATAATATATTTGTTATCACATAATAAATAAATATATCACATAAAATGGACTTACATTATTTTGGAACTATGGTGGCCTCAGAATTCAATCAAAGTTTTATTGGTGTATATCAGCCCTATGAAATTAAGAGACCATTTTTATGTTTTTGTGGTTTGTTAATTACAGCCATGAAAATTACATACTAATTTCTTCACTCTACCCCTCAATATCAGGTTGTAGAACTGGGATTACATTGGTTAATATCCATGGTAGGCCATGGTGTTGAGCAATTTTCCAGAATCATTCCAGTGAATCCTCAGTTAATAAATCAATTGGCATACCCTCCCCATTTTACAGATGAAAGACTGAGGCATAAAAGATTAAGTAACGGCTGAGAGCCACATGGACAGTTCATGGTGGGAGAGATACATCTAGGCAGTCCGACTCCAAAAAATGACAAATAACTAAACAAAACGAGACTCAAGGAGCTTAGAGGCTGATGGAGCAGATAGGGATTTGAAATGGAGCAAGCAGATGGAATTAAAAGAAAATTGGCGAGAGGCATCTGAAATGCAAGATGCTGTGGATGAAGAAGAGGGAGTGGGCAAACAGAGTGAATTGGTCTAGGCTGGCTGAGCAGTCACTGAAAGGATGAATGGGAGCCACCGGGTGTAGCAAAGGCCACGGGATGTGCAAGGAATGTTAGATAACCCAAAAGACAGCAGGTGCAAAAGGAAAGTAGCTGCAGAGAAACAAAGATCCTTGTAGTTATCATGGGGCTTCTCGTGTTCTACTCAGGCTAGGGGGTCTCTTTCTTAGGATAGGGTTTAAGCTGGAAGAAGTCGGTGGCAATTTACATTTGAATAAGTCCCTTCTGGTCCAAAAGCGAAATTTGCTTTACAGATGGCGACAAACGTGCAAAGGTTGTTTCAGAAAACAATGCCCAGCTGTAGGAGACATACCATGAAGCAAACCCCAGGAATAAGCCAATGGACATTGTTTTCAATGATTAAATCCTGCCCCTTTTAAACCTCAGGCACTGAGACTATATTGCTCCTGGACTTGATTTAAACTCTAAAAGCAGGTGGAGGGAAACAAAAAACTGGCGAGATATTTTTAAAATGATAGACCTTCCTTGTGGAAACATGTGTCTACCAAGCGGTAGTAAATATCTTGCTTTGTCATGTCAAAGGGTGAGTTCTCTGTGGAGTGTCTGTTGCTCATAAAGCTGTTTGTGCCTCAGGACTGGCCAGAGGCAAGACTCAAGTTTCTGTGACAGGTGTCTATGGGGTGTACATTGATGTTGCCAGGGTAGCATTACAGGAGAGGAAACTTTCTATGGAACAGAGCACCCACATGTGAGCACGCACTTTGATCACCTGCAAAGACGCAAAACTCGAATAAGCAAAGAAAGGTTGTGAGGCTATACAGGGAATTCTCAAACACCTTTATGTTGATTTTTGAGGTAAACAAAACATTACAAAGTACCATCTTTCATATTCCAGACTCTTCTAGATATAAGAAAAAGGTTGACGCTTTCCCTGAGGCTGTTTCTTTTTTTCTTTTTGTAAACATATAATAGCTATGCCAAATATTTTGTTCTCATAGTCTTTGTCTCTTGCTCTGTGTAAATATCTGTTCTTCCATCTTGCTGGTAATTGTTTGGAGAAACCATTTCTTTATAGTCCATTCTCAGCCACCTTTCAAAGTCAATCTACTCTAGATATAACACCTTCTGTAAGTCCTTGGCAATAGAGACATTAGCTTGAGCTTTAGTTCACTTTGTTTCCTTTTACCTTTGGAAATTGTCCCAAATTTCAACTTTCTTTTGACCTCCCACCCAGACCTGCTTATGATCAAGAAACAGACTCCTCTTCACCTCTAGAGATGTGGAGTCAGGCACGGGAGGTAAAGAGACTTTTTCTTCCTCTCCTTCCATCTCAAAATGTCCTGCCCACTTATTACCTCAGCGCTCGCCTTCTATTAAAAAGAATGCCATTCAATGAGCTCTCTCTGAGGACCCCCTGAAAACAGGCTCAGAGACATCTCTGCTCTGCAGGCCTTTTTAGCAGGTCCTGAATTTGTGCTCTCTAGACAGTAGATACAGAGAGAAACAACAATGCCGACAGATAAGCCATTTCATTCACAAAACCCAGCTGTCACTTGCCCTCCCAAGAGATGTCATGCCTTCCCAACATCACCTCCTTCATCTCAGTAAAATAAAATCCAATCCAACTGACTTCAGTTAAGAAACTTCTGTGTTTTCTTTTTCTTCTTCTTTTCTTAGGTATGTGGTCAGGCACATTCATGAGTCCATGAATATTTTAAACCTTTACTAATCTGAATAGTCTACTTATTCCATGTAAGTGAAGTGTTGTACAGGTGGAAAAATCTAGTCACTATTGTATACCTAGGCGAAAATCTTAGGTGAAGTCCCTCAAGGAATCTGGAAATATCCATTTCATATAGTAACACATAAGGCTGCTTTTCAAAGGAAGTCAGTATGCCCAAATGGTATAAGCCCTTGAGTGTGACTGAAAATCTCTACCACTCTTAGGAAGAAAAAGTATCATTTTATTATAAAGTAAAACTAACTACATGACTTCACCATAAATTCATTATCAACAAAAATTATATAATTAATTTTGTTGTTTCTGACTTGTTCTTATTTATTTATTATTGATGTATTTTTTAATTTTAGATTCAGAGGATACCTGTGCAGGTGTGTTACAAGAGTATATTGCATAATGCTGAGATTTAGCCTTCTGTTGATCCCGTCACCCAAATAATGAACGTGGTACTGCACAGAAAATTTTTCAGTCCTTGCCCCCTTTCCAATAGGAAATTTTTCAGTTCCCAGTGTCTGTTATTTCTGTATTTATGTTCCCATGTACCCAATGTTCATCTCCCTCATAAGTGAGAACATGCAGTATTTGGTTTTCTCTTTCTGTGTTAATTACCTCCGCGTTTTCTTAATTTCTTTTCTCTTGAAAATATTTTAGCACCTAAAATTCAATGGTACTCATTGAGAGACTTTGCATGAAGTTGCTGAAGTAAGAGATTTGAAAATGCAAACAAATGAATTAGTTATTTTTTATTTACTTACAAAAGGAAGCAGCCAGAGGGTATTAATAGAGCAGTTGTCATAAAAAGTAACCATTACTCTTATGCCACGTGTTGTTATGGCAAAGTTGAGATTCTAAGTGTGTTACTAAAGCAGATCAAAAACTTCCCATAATACTTAGATGTTTGTTTAAATCATTATCCTTCAAGGTTTATTTACCTATAAATTGTTATAATATTTATAATAGAAAGCTTCACTTGCTAGAATGCTCACTCTAGAAAATGTTCACTCTGCATCTAAATTTGGAAACCATATGTTTCTTGAAGCTGGAAGTTGCTCACTTACCTTGTGATAACTCACTGTTGACTGTGACCTCATAGACCTGAAAATGATTGGTCAAAGAAGGATGAAAGGCCGGGCACAGTGGCTCACGCCTGTAATCCCAGCACTTTGGGAGGCCGAGGCAGGCAGATCACGAGGTCAAGAGATCGAGACCATCCTGGCCAACATGGTGAAACCCCCTCTCTACTAAAAATACAAAAATTAGCTGGGCGTGGTGGCGTGCACCTGTAGTCCCAGCTACTCAGGAGGCTGAGGCAGGAGAATCACTTGAACCTGGGAGGCGGAGGTTGCACAGAGCCGAGATCGCGCCACTGCACTCCAGCCTGGGCGACAGAGTCAGACTCCATCTCAAAAAAAAAAAAAAAAAAAAAAAGAAGAAGAACAAAAAAAAAAAGAAAAAAGAGAAGGATAGAAGTCTTTGTAAATTCTCTAGGAGTAAGGAAAATAAATACAATGTCAAGTAAAACAAGTCATTGATTCTGAGAGATTAAAGCATGCTGCACAGATTTGTTTTTTATATGACTGAAAGCTAATCAACCAGCATTATTTTAAAATTAGAGAAATTGATTCACAATAGTAAAAATATGGAATCAACCTAGGTGCCCATCAACAGTGGATTGGATAAAGAAAATGTGGGACATATACACCATGGAATACTATGCAGCCATAAAAAGGAATAAAATTATGTCCTTTGCAGCAACACAGATGGAGCTAGAGGCCATTATCCTAAGCAAATTAATGCAGAAACAGAAAATCAAATACCGCGTGCTCTCACTTTTAAGTGAGAGCTAAACATTAAGTACTCATGGACATAAAGATGGAGACAATAGAAACTGCAGGGTGGGGGCCAAGGGCTGAAAAACTAACTATTGGCCACTCTGCTCAGTACAATTGTACCAAAAACCTCAGCATCATGTAACATATTTATGTAACAAACCTGGGGTAATTCATGTACCCCCTGAATCTAAAAGAAAAGTTGAAAAAAAAAATGGAAAAACTGATGCAGAGAGTTTGATTATTAACATGTTCTTCCATAAACAAGTTACTTATGCAGCCACCTGTCAAAATTGTATTATGCCTTCTCTTCAATTATATATCACCTTCTGTTTATTTGTATAGTAATTACATAACTAAAAACTCACCAAATATGTTGTTTAAAAGTATGTAGCTTTTGTTCCCTGTATCCATCTTCAATGTACAAATATACTGAGGTTTGCTCTCTGAGCACATTTATAACCTAATGTTTTGCCAAGATAAAAGCCAATCAGAAGGTTTAAATCTCTTTGATCTTTGTTTGCCCTTGAAATCCATATTGGTGGCCCATATGATTCCATTGCCAACAACATTGGAAAGTCAGCTACCCCTTCCACCTCCATGAGATTTCCCCAAAAGCCCTAGATGGTTGGATTTACAAGTCTCAAGTTCTGTCAGGAATCCTGGACTCCAGAAGCTTCAGACAACTTTTAGATGGAGTTTTCACTCAATGTGGGATGACACATGTTGAGGGTCAAACCAACTTAGCATTTTCCTGAATCACACAGGGAAGATGATTTCTAAACTCTGATGAAAGCTTTCTCCATTCCTGCTTTGAGTTTCTCTTCTCAGATATTCATAGTAAGTTTCCCATCTCCATTCAGGGTTCTTAGTTAATTAAAACCCAAACTCCATCCTGACATTCTTCTGAATGTTTGCATGGTCACTTAAGTTCAGCCTCAGGAATTACAACTGGGGTAACCTTGGCTGGGAGAAAGGAAATGAGAATTCTGGAACATCAGCTAATTTTGAATTGAATTGTTAAACCAATGGTGTCTCTTTATAGTATCTAATTAAATATTTTATGATGAAATATTTTTATTTGTGATAACACAAATTCCCTAATGAAGAAAGGATAATGTATCCGAATTACTGTCCCAAACAGTAATTATGTTTGTCGAGTTGGGTATAAATGTCTTTTTTCCAAGCACCTTCTAAGTAATCATGCATAACCTACTATATTTTTCAGTTATATCACTGAGGCACAATCATCTGCATGGGTGTTTAAAGTCTGCACTTCAATACATTTTGACACTTCACCACTATCAATAAAATAAACATATCCATTAATTCCCCAAATTTTCTTATGTTCCCTTGAAATTCTTCCCTCTCCCTTTTCCTTCTTCAAACACAGGCAACACTGATGTGCTTCCTGTCACTACAGATTTTACTTTCTAGAATTTTACATAAATGCCATGATGTGTTATACATTCTTTTTTATTTTCTTGCGTTAGTCAATAAAATTATTTCAAGGTTCGTTGGTGTTGTTTTATGTATCAATAGTTTATTCTTTTTAATTTCTGGACTGTATTTCACTGTATGTACTCATGAAAATTTGTTTATCCATTCAACTCTTGATGGAGGTTCAGGTTGTCTCCAGATTTTTGCTAATAAAAATAAAGCTGTTATTTACATTTGTGTACGTACCTTTGTTTGGGTAAGTGCTTCTATATATTTTGGGTAAATACCCATGATTAAAATGTCTGAGTTATAAATCAGGTATATCATTAACTTTTAAAGTAACAGTCCCCAATCTTTTTGGCACCAGGGACTGGTTTTGTGGAAGACAATTTTTCCATGGACAAGGGTAGGGAGAGGAGGGGGATGGTTTCAGGAGGATTCAAGCACATTACATTGATTGTGCACTTTAGTTCTATGATTATTACATTGTAATATAGAATGAAATAATTCTACAACTCACTATAATGTAGAATCAGTGGGAGCCCTGAGCTTGTTTTCCTGCAACTAGATGGTCCCATCTCTGGGTGATGAGAGACAGTGACAGATCATCAGGAATTAGATTCTCATAAGGAGCACACAACCTAGATCCTTCACAGGTGCAGTTAACAATAGGGCTCATGCTCCTTCGAGAATCTAATGCTGCTGCTGATCTGACAGGAGGTGGAGCTCAGGCAGTAATGTGAGCAATGGGGAGTGGCTGTAAATATAGATGAAGCTTTGCTCATTCACCGGTCGCTCACCTGCTGTGTGGCTGAGTTCCTAACAGGCCAAGGACTGGTACTGGCTGGGGGATGGAGGACCCCTGTTTTAAAGAAACTAAAATTGTTTTCCAAAGTTGTTTCACTGTTTTACATTCTTATCAAGGATGTGTGAGTGTTCAAGTTCCTCCACATCTTCACAAACTTGCTATAATCAGACTTTTTTCTTAAAAAGTAAAATATATGTATAGTGGTATTTCATGTGGTTTCAACAGAATTTCCCTAATGACTATAATGTTCAGAATCTTTTCTTGTGCTTATTTTCCATTAGCATAACTTTCCTGTGTCTGCTCAAATGCTTTAACCAACTTTTTAATTGGGTTGCTTATTTTCTTATTATTTTTCTAGAGTTATTTATATATTCTGTATAAAAATCTTTCATCACATGTGATTTTCCTATATTTTCTCTCAACCTGTAGCATGTGCTTTCATTGTCTTAACAGTGTCTTACAGAAAAAGTAGGCATTTTTCACTTTGTTAAAATCTAATGATCAATTTTGCTAGATGGAATGTTCTACAAATGTCTACTTGCAAGTGAGTTTCTTGGAGGCAGCATAGAGTTGAGTCATGTATATTTTATTCAACATGACCATCTCTGAATTTCAATTTGGGCATTTGGTTCATTTACATTTAATGTGACTATTGATATGGTTGTGTTTCAAACTGCCATCTTGTTATTTATTTTTTATTTGTCCCATCTGTTCATGGTTTATTTTCTCTCTCTTTTTCTGCCTTCCTTTGGATTGGGTGTTTTTATGATTCCATTCTGGTTAATTGTGTTGGTTTATTGGTTTTAATTATTTTCTGTATTACTATTGTGACTGCTTTAGAGTTTACAGGTACACTTTTTTTTTTCTTATCACAGTCTAGTTTCAAATGATATCATACTACTTCACTTTTAGTATCAGAAGCTCAAAACTTCTGATACTAAAACAAAAACTGTTTTCCGTTATTCCCTTCTGGTCTTTGTGCAACTGCTGCCATCCTATCTGTTTAGTTATGTAGTTATAACTTGAGGTGGTGGTGGTGGTGGAATAAATTCATCTCATTACTCCTTCATGGAAAAAGTGAAAGTCCACATCCAAATTTTTATTTTATATTTGTTTTCTGCTGTGTGAGGAACGGCACCAGAAGCTATTAAGGTATTATCTTTCCATGGTCTCCTACTCATAGTATCTGGAAAGATATGGAAAGAAAGAGTATCAGATGTAATAATAAACTAGAGATTTTCTTGGACAAGCTATTTGGAATTTTTCTTATTTTGCATCTTAATGTATGTAAAACAAAGTTCCACATAAACTAGTGATAACCTTTATTCACCAAACATCTATAAATATGCAAGAAAATGGGAAATATATATTATCTTATGTAAGCATTCTTTATCACCACCCCTTTTAATGAATTTTGTTATTTATAATTTTGTTTTATTTGGGATACAAATTTTGCCTGTAACTGATATATATAGATAGGTAGATAGATAGATAGATGATAGATAAATAGATAGATAGATAGATACATAGATAGATAGACAGATAGATAGGCAGACAGATAGATGATAGATAGATGACAGATAGGTAAGATAGATGATTGATTGATATATTTTTTTCTAAGAAATAGATACAAGAATTAATACTAAGGGTTAGAAATTATTATTTTTTTACTTTCTTTTCCCCTCTGCCTCAACCAAGCACATGCAAAAACTCAAAGCAAGACTATATAAAAGAAAATAAGATAAGAGTGGTACAGATATAGCGAACTTGAGCAGTGTTTTCGAAGGTTCAGTGGTCTACAAGATATTGAGAAATAAATCCACAAAATTCAGAGGCATACAAATTAAGATAGACACATTTAGCAGGATTTGTCAAACATCCTAATGGTAGAAGTGTTTTTTTGCTTCCCAACATCTTGTAGTACTTTCTGGAAACCCATCTTGGGTTTTCCCATGAATGGAAGCTGTCGGTAGCTCCTTGGTAAGCTGACATGTGACATTCACTCAAGTACTTATTTTTCAGAACCTGGTTCAAAGTTAGCACCCCATAACAGTCGGTAATATTTCATGTCAACATTGTTCAAGAAAAAATAATCTATTGATCTAGATAAATAAACAACAATCAAACACGTAGAAATGATATAAAGAATATTAGTCTTTGAAAGGAAGCACATACATCAACACATTGTATTAATAACTTCCTGAAAATACACTCCGCTGGCTTCTTTGTCTTTGACGTGATAAAATCATTCAAATTCTTTTCATATTTTATTCTCTTCATATTCTTAAGGTGAAGAGAAAATGATTTATAATATGCTATAAACATTCAAAGAAATATCCATATATTTTATTGCTTTCATCTACATACTTGTTAATTCAAATTTTATGACTTAATTTTAGGCAAGTTTTGAATTAGCGATGATTTCAGTATACTACTTTTATTAAACCCCTCATTATGAACCACTCAGGAGCTTTTTGAAATTCACATCACCTGTCAGGTATAAAATGGGCACAAAAATATTGGCAAATGCCACCAGAACACTCAATCTCAGTAAATGAGCTAACTTAGCAAGTTGTACTTGCTTCAGACTATTTAGCAAATGTTGTAAAGCAAATTGGTTTTGTAGTAAAGGCAAAACGAACATGTTTTGCTTTGAAAATAATGTAAAACCTATTATCCAAAACAAGGGCGAAGGTAAAGATTTATGTTATCAACAGTACCATATTTGGCCAGCTTATTCCAGCTTGTATGTGGATAAAGGTTTTGTTTTTCCTTTTGAAAATGAAGCAACTTTTAGTCACTGTCACTCACACAAACAATGCCCTGCAGTATATGATCTGACTTTTTCATGTATAAAGGTGATTTTAACAATGAAACTAAAGAGGTTAAACAAAGACACACCTTTCATTTTGCTGGTTTTCCTTTAAGATTGTTGTGCTCATATATGAAATAAACTTTACAATAATTTCAGTGACTGATTCAATTTTCTGGCTTAAGCAATCAATTTGGTCACTGCAATAATATCAGGAATCTATGTAGACTTTTTTTTTTAAGAGACAAAGTCTTGCTCTGTCGCCCAGGCTGGAGTGCAGTGGTGCAATCACAGCTCACTGCAGTTTCAATCTCCTAGGCTCATGTGATCCTTGCACCTTAGCCCCCCGAGTAGCTAGAGCTTGTGCCACAACGCCTGGCCAACTTTTGTTTATTTGTTGTAGAGATGGGGGTCTCACTTTATTGCTCCAACTGGTATCAAACACCTGAGTCGAAGCAATCCTCCCACCTTAGCCTCCCAAAGTGCTGATATTACCGGCATGAGCCACCATGCATGGTCTTACATAGACTATTAAAAACAGACAGCCAGAGTAACTAAAAAAGTGATAAAGAACAGTGTTGGTAGTGAGAAACAGCACAAGAGATACACCCTCCAGTGGATAAAGCAGAGAGCAAGAAGGCATGGGTGGGGAGAAGAGAGAAGATGGAAAATGAAGTTGCCTTTATGAAGATGGGTCTGACTCGGCTGACTCAGGAACCTTCTTCTTGCCTTTGAGGAACCCCCTCTCAATGGTCTTAGATGACCATGGATGCCAGTGCAATGTCCTCACCAAGTCCAACGTAGAACAGGGAGGGAAAGACACATAGTGAGATGATAGGGCTCAGAATGAGTGGTATTTGAAAGCTTAACTAAAATGTTGGGCACCAAGTGCATGCCTTAGCAATGGGGATGTTTCTGCCAGTTCTGGTTATAGGACAGATTGGACTTGTACCCAACAACCAGATGGTCATGTGATCCCTGAAAATCTGAGACAGGTCTCAGTTAATTTAGAAAGCTTATTTTGCCACAGTTGAGGAAGTGTGACTGTGACACAGCCTCAGGAAGTCCTGACAACATATGCCCAAGGTGGTCAGGGCACAGCTTGGTTTTATACATTTTAGGGAGACAGGAGATATCAATCAATGTATGTAAGAAGTACATTAGTTCTGTCCAGAAAGGTGGGGACAACTCGAAGCAGAAGGGGGGCTTCCAGGTCACAGGTAGGTGAGAGACAAATGGTTGCATTCTTTTGACAGTTCCTGGGTCTCTCCTATGCATGACAAACTTCCTGTTTCTTCCCTGAGCAGGATGCACTTCCTGTTTCTCCTCTGTGCATGACACACTTCCTGTTTTTCCCTGTGTAAGACACACTTCCTGTACCTCCCTGTGAATGACATCTTTCCTGTTTCTTCTTAGTGTAGCACTCACCCGTTTCTCCTCTGTGCATGACACACTTCCTGTCTCTCCACTGTGCAGAACACACTTCCTGTTTCTTTCCTGTGAAGGACACACCTCCTGCTTCTCCTGCGCAAGACACACATTCCGTTCCTTTTCTGCGAAAGACACACTTCCTGTTTCTCCTGTGTCCATGACACACTTCCTGTTTCTTTCCTGGACAAAACACACTTCCTGTGCCTCCCCTGTGAATTACACCCTTCGTGTTTCTCCTCTGTTTAGTACACACTTTTTCTTCCTCCTCTGTGCATGACACACTTCCTGTTTCACTTCTGTGCATGACACACTTCCTGGTTTTTCTCTGTGCAAGACATACTTCTTGTGCCTCCCCTGTGAATGATACCCTTCCTGTTTCTTCTCAGTGTAGCACACACTTTTTGTTACTCCTCTGTGCATGACACACTTCCTGTGTATCTCCTGTGCATGACACACTTCCAGTTTCTTCCCTGTGGGGGACTCACTTTTTCTTTCTTTTCTGTGTAGCACATACTTTCCATTCCTCTTCTGTACATGACACATTTTCTGTTTACTCCGATGTGCATGACACACTTCCTGTTTTTTCCATGTGGAGGACATACTTCCTGTTTCTTCCCTGTGCAGTACACACTTTCTGTTCTTCCGGTATGCAGGACACACTTCCTGTTTCTCCCCTGTGCAGAACACACTTCCCGTTTTTTTTTTCCAGTGCAGGACACACTTTCTGTTCCTCCTCTGTGCATGACACACTTCCTGTTTCTCCGCTGTGCAGGACACACTTCCTTTGTCTCTCCTGTGCATGACATCCTTCCTGTTTCTCCCCTGTGTAGCACATGCTTTCCATTCCTCCTCTGTGCATGACACATTTTCTGTTTCTCCCCTGTGCAAGACACACTTCCTGTGCCTCCTCTGTGAATGACACTCCTTCTGTTGTTTCTCAGTGTAGCACACACTTTCTGTTTCTCCTCTGTTCATGACACACTTCCTGCTTCTCTACTGTGCAAGACACACTTTCTGTGTCTCTTCTGTTCATGACACACTTCCTGTTCTTCTCTGTAGAGGACACACTTCCTGCTTCTTTCTTGTGTAGCACACACTTTCCACTCCTCCTCTGTGCATGACACACTTTCTGTTACTGCCATGTGCATGACACACTTTCTGTTTCTTCCCTATGCAGGAAACACTTCTTGTTACCCTCCTGAGACAGACACACTTTCTGTTCCTCTTCTGTGCAGCATACACTTCCTGTGTCTCCCCTGTGCAGGACACACTTTCTGCTCCTGCTCTTGTGTAGGCCACACTTACTGTTCCTCCTCTTTGCAGGACACACTTCCTTTGTTGCCCCTCTTCTTGACACACTTCCTGTGTCTTCCTTGTGCAGGACAGTCTTCCTGTTATTCTCCTGAGACAAAGATACTTCCTGTTTCTCCTCTGTGCAGGACACACTTTCCATTCCTCCCCTGTACATGACACACTTCCTGTTTCTCCCCTGTGCAGCACACACATTCTGTTCCTCCGTTGTATGCAACACACCTCCTGTCTTCCCTGTGCAGGACACACTTCCTGTTTCTCTCCTGTGCAGAACCAAATTTGTAGTTTTTTAATCCCTCACCCCCTCCCACTCTTTCCGTCAAGCCCCCAAAGTCCATTCTATCATTCTTATGTCTTTGCCTCCTCATAGCTTAGCTCCCACTTGTGAGTGAGAACATATGATGTTTGGTTTTCCATTACTGAGTTACTTAGAATAATAGTCTCCAGTTCCATCCAGGTTGCTGAAAATACCATTAACTCATTGGTTTTCATGGCTGAGTAGTATTTCATTGCATAAATATACAACACAGTTGCTTTATCCACTCATTGATTGGTGGGCATTTGGGCTGGTTCCATATTTTTTGCAAAAAAACCGCAATTACTTTTGCACCAAAAACAATACTATTCTATAGGTGGAACACACTCCTAAGCATTTGAGATACTACACCATGCAAAACAAATAAAGTTCATCTTTTATGAAATTCATGTTCTAGTAGGGGAAGAATGGTAATGAACAAATGAATATGTCTTTATTCAGGTAACAGTAATAATTGGAAAGAAAATCCACAATATTGTGAGTGGCAAGTCAAGGAGAATTTTGTAGAAAGTAGTTTGGGAATACCTCTCTGAAAATGTTATATTTTGAAGGAAGTGAGAAAGCACACGATGTTGATAGCTGCTGGGAAGAGCATGCAAGAACAAAGGAACAGAAATGGCAAAAACAAAACTCCTAATATAGCAGTGGGATTGTGACGTTTGAGGAAATGTGGGCAGACGTGTGGTTGGAACACAGAAAATGGAGTTGACAAAAAGAAATGAGAGAGAATGGGAAGAGAGGTGGATGAGGGTCTTGTAGGCCTTCTAAGGGCTTGTTTCTACCCTGGTGAGATGGGAATCCTTGGAGGGTTTTGAGAAAAGTAGAGGTGTTCCCTTATTCAGTTTTTAAAAAGATCACTCCAACTACAGACTGAAGGAGGACAAGGATAACAGAAAGAAGACTGATATGAGGCTATCGTAACTGGCAGTGGAAAAGGCGATGGGGTATGAAAAAGACAGTATTATGGCACTGGAAAGTATTTGTTCTGGATATATTTTGAAAGGCGAACAGATAGCGTTAAGTTGATAGATTTGAGTGTGGGTTATTCATAAAAGGGCAGAAGAAAGATTTTTAGTCTGTGCAACTGTTAGAATAATAGTATAACTTTTTTGTTTAGGTGGGAAATATTTTGGGACCAAATTCAGGAGGGAGGTAGGACTCAAGAGTGTATTTTTAACAAGTTCATCCAGAGATGTTCAATCAGGATCAGTGTTATGCAGCTATACCTCCTACTCCAGCAAAACAGCTCAGCCCATTGCACACCTGCTGATATTAACAGAGTCAGGAACAAATAGCAAAATGAATTTTATAAGGGGATGCTTCCAATATCTTAAAAACACCATGTACCTAGGAACTAATATAATGACAGATGTGAAGGATCTTCTCCACAAAACTATATCGTTTAGAGAAATTTTAAATGACCTTGAGATAATAAGCACAAAAATACAGTTAGGAGCCAGGTGAGGTGGTTTGTGCCTGTAGACCCAGCACTTTAGGAGGCTGAAACAGGGCGATTGCTTGAGGTCAAGAGTTTGAGATCAGACTAAGCAACACAGCAAGACTCTGTCTCCATACACACACACAAAATTAAGTTTGGCTGAGCATGGTGTTGTCTCAGCTACTTTGAAGGATGAATGAGGTGGGAGGATCGCTTGAGCCCTGGAGTCTGAGGCTGCAGTGAGCTACAGTCACACCACTGCACTCCAGCCTGGACAACAGGGAAAACCCCTTCTCTAAAAAAATAAAAAATAAGAATACAATTTGCTAGAAAAAATAAGAAGTTCTAGTGTTCAGTAGCACAGTAGGGGGACAATAGTTATAAAGAATTTACAGTATATTTCAAAATAGCTCATTCAATCCAGGGCTACATAATGTCCCAGACCATGACCTTGAAGATCTGAATATGCTTTTCCAAACAATTTCCTGAGACAAGACTGCAAGGAGGAGAATTGGATCCATAGTTAGTGATCTATTTAATGCGACAGATGATGTTTTAACTAAGTGCAATTGATTTTTGGAGGACCTCTCCCTCAGATGCAATGGTAGATGAATTTTATTTCACTGGGCTTTGTTTGTAGTCATTAAAAGCTAAACACAATTAAAACCAAAATGTATCTGAAGCTGGAAGCTAAATCCAGACAGAGTGAAGTTCAGGCATTAAGTAGATGCTCCCTGACACCCACTCTGCTCCTTGGAGGGAAGAGATCAACAGAATAAAGCACTCATAATCCTGAAACATTATTTATTGGAAAGGGTAACATCAGTTCACTAAGATCAGGAGACCAAGCAAAGAGGACATTTTATGACTGCTGGTCTTTTATGAATTTTATAAATGCTGGTCATTTAAATGAAAATTTTTTTCAACTGATTTATTCAAGGCTTGTGTGCCATGGCCGGTCTAATATTTGCAGGATTAAGGTCTTAAGAAATAAAATAAGTCATCAGTTTTGATTGTACTTTTTCAGCTAGTTGGCAAGAGATTAAACAAAGTTAATTGTGGAGGTCTTTGTTTTAAAGCTAGCTAGCAGACAGGACTGATATTCCACTAAAATAAGCTTGCCTTGGGTTACTGCATCTTAGGTGATTGTGCTTTATAGAGGTTAAAGGACAGAACCACAAACTTAGATGGCTTCCTTGGTCAGGAAGACAACTCAAATATACGAATCTGTTCAGGATGGAACAACCAGGAGCTTTGGGAACCAAAAGGAAGCCAGTTCTGAAGATGTTAAAAATTGAAGTGCTTATCACCAATGAATACACGAAGAGGGAACATAAAACTGATCTTCAAATCACACCTCTAAACCAGGTGTGGCATTCTCTTGTGGGATAAATTATTCCTCTGCTATTGGAGTAGAACTCGTGGTGGTTATAACGCAAACCTTTATTCATATCTCATCATTCTCACCGGTAGAGAAGTTTGAATAAATTCAATAACAACTCTGACCTTCAATTCCTGATCAAGAAAATGAGCTCAATCATACTCTGGTCAAAATAAAAAAATAACAGATGTTGGCATGGAAGTGGTGAAAAGGAGACACTTGTTCACTGCTGGCAGGAATGTAAACTAGTACAACCACTGTGGAAAACAGTATGGAGATTCCTTGAAAAACTAAAAGAACTACTGTATTAGCCAGAGTTTCCTAGAGGGACAGGACTAATAGGATAGATGTAATATTAAAGGGAGTTTAGGAGCAAGGAAGCCAGTCCGAGTCCCAAAAGCTCAAAAATAGGGAAGCCAACAGTGCAGCCTTCAGTCTGTGGCTGACGGCCTGAAAGCCTCTGGCAAACCACTGGAGTGAGTCCAAAAGTCCAAAAGCTGTAGGCCAGTGTTCGAGGGCACGAAGCATCCAGCACAGGAGAAAGATGGAGGCCAGAAAACTCAGCCAGTCTAGTTCTTCCACGTTCCTCTGCCTGCTTCTATCCTAGCTGCACTGGCAGTTGACTAGATGGTGCCCACCCAGAATAAGGCGGGTCTGCCTCTCCCATTCCACCAACTCAAATGTTAATCTCCTTTGGCAACACCCTCATAGACACACCCAGGAACAATACCTTCCATTCTTCAATCCAATCAAGTTGAATTCAATATTAACCTTCACAATTGCCATTTTATTCACCAATCCCACTACCGTGTATCTACCCAGATGAAAATAAGTCCGTGTCTATATAAAAAAGACACTTGGACATGCATGTTTACAGCAGCAAAATTTGCAATTGCAAAAATATGGAACCAGCCTAAATGCCCATCAACCAACAAGTGGATAAAGAAAAAGTTATATATATATATATATATATATATATATATACACACACACACATATATACATATATACACATACACACACACACACACATAATATATATATATAATGGAATACTACTCAGTCATAAGAAGGAACAAAATAATGGTATTTGCAGCAACCTGGATGGGGCTGGAGACCGTTATTTTAAGTAAAGTAACTCAGGAATGGAAAACCTAATATTATACGTTCTCACTTATAAATGGGAGCTAAGCTATGAGGATGCAAAGGCATAAGAATGATATACTAAACTTTGGGGACTTGGGGAGAAGGATGGAAGCGGGGTGAGGGTAAAAGACCACATATTGGGTACAGTGTACACTGCTCTGTTGATGGGTGTAGCAAAATCTCAGAAATCACTGCTAAAGAACTTTTCCAAGCAACAAAACACCACCTTTTCCCTCAAAACTATTGAAATTAAAAAAAAAAATTAAGGGATTAGTAGAGAAGTCAATTCACTGTGTTATCTAATAATATATTGTTATTGCCTGTTATCCCCAATCTAGAATAAAGTAGGATAATTGAAAAAATTAATAATATAATCTGTAAACCCCCCCAAATCCCTGACAATTACTAGTATCCATCAATAAAGGATTGTCATCCCCTCCAGCCATATAGAGACTGCATATCTCAGGGTCCTGGCTATTGAGTGAGATCATTCACCTATTTCTCACTAATTCCTTTCCTGTATACACTAAGGAGGCCACCTGTTTCAGATTGTTGAGCTACAAATTAGGAACACTGCCATCTGCATGGGAAATAACTTCTCTGAACAGTTGTCAAGAGTTAGAAATAAACCCTTGCTAGCTTAAGGGACTGCAAATTAGTATATGATTTTCATTACTGCAGCATCGCCTAGTCTGTCTTGTATAATAAAATACCAATCTGTCACTGTAATTTTTTTCTTTTTTTCAAGTGCGGTTTCCTTCCAGAGGGGAGAGTCATAGGTGAAGGCAAGCAAGGAGTATCATGATGGTACTTGTCATTGAAGATAGGTAAGAGTGGCCATAAGAACAGGAACAGGGCAAAAGATAGCAATGCAGTGCTAAAAATCAAACAAAAAACAGTAAGTTTCAGTCTTAGCAGAGCTGAAGACTGTCAGTGTGAGGAACAGAAATGAAAAAGTGATAAATGGTAATTAGAGGATGTTAATCATTAAAACTGGTGTCAGAGTGATGAGTGATGAGAAGGTGGAGAGTATGGGCATGCATGCCAGAGTCAGGAACAAGGAAAAACATGCAAGAGAAGACATAAAGAAATGGAAATACAAAGGCATTGGAAAGATTGTCTATGTTTTTGCTTGTGAGTAATGAGAAGGTCGAAAATATAGGAATGCACGTCAGAGTTAGGAACAAGGAAATCTATGCAAGAGATCAATAAATGGAAATGCCAAGGTATTGAAAAGACCATTTATGTGTGTAGTTTTCAATCCTGGCTATGCATTATGTTCAGTTGGGAAACTTCTGAAAGCAGAGCCCAAGTCACAGAATCTGAATCTCTCTGGGGACAGAGAGCAGGCTTTATTGTTTTGTAAAGCTCCTCCAAGATGTCAATATGTACCTGAGGTTGAAACCCCATGAATTTTAAAATCTTCAGTTACTAAAACAAAAGTAGTGTTTGTGAATCCCATACTAAAATTTTCAACAAACAATGGATTCCTTGAATGGCTGTCCCTTGGAGGGAGAGGGAAATTGACATGGCCACATGGCCAATGTCATGAGCTCCAAAGCTGGCCTTTTTAAAAGAGGAGATTATGGAGGAGGCTGTCAGCAGGCAAAAAGACACCACGTCACCTCTAGCCCTACGGATGAGAAAACTGAAAAAGAGACTGTCTCTATTGAAGGATGCTGCCAACAAATTTTTACTCCACCAAGGAAGGGCCAAGCTTTCAATGAGAAAAAGAAAGTAAAGGAAACATTCAAAAAGTGTTTATGGTAAGAAGAATTTTGTCAAAAAATTTATGAGTGCCACAAGGCAAGTGGAAGCTTCCAGAAATTGAGAACTTTGGGAGATAAAGAATTTGTGTCAGATAAGGGGATCTATAGACCTCATGGGATGAGATGGTCTTGAATTTCTTTAATAACATGTGTGACAACATGATTTGTCATGGGATCTACAGAAGACATCCCAGATGTAAATTCAAGAGAAAGTCATCTGTAATTGCACATGAAACATAGCAACCCAGATAGTCCCTTCATGCATTGGACAGAGCTTCTCTGACAGAAGGTTCCACTCAAATTACAACAATAAACGTAACATGTAGCAGCTCCTAACCAATTACCACTGGGAAACATTCCATCGTGTATCTACAAATTCTTAGGACTCAGGAAGGTGAAGTCTGTGGCTCTTATAGAACAAATCAATGAGAGAAAATAAATGATTGAATCAATATAGCAGAAGAGTTTGATTCTACAGACATTTACTGAACCATGAATAAGAAGAAAAACATCAAGGATCTCTAAGGATTTTTGCTTGTTTTTGGTAAAGCTATGTAAGACATTGGAACGTAGAGGTGAGACCAAGAGCAAGAGTGAGAGAATCCCAAGGGCAGGTCATGATATTGGATCTGAACATAGAGGTACCAGTAGACTGCAGAGGTGGATATACAAAAAGATACAAGGAAAAGAGGAGTAGAACTAAATAGCAAAGACATGTAATTATCCTTTTTGTCTTTTTGCTCAGATTTTTTTTCATGCTTTTCCTGATTGTAATATCTTTTGAGCAAGATGGAATTCATGTGATTAATTTGCTCCTGGTCATCCTTTTTTTTTTTTTTGAAATGGAGTTTCACTCTTGTTGCCCAGGCTGGAGTACGATGGCGCCATCTCTGATCACTGCAAATTCTTCCTCCCAGGTTCAGGTGAATCTCTTCCCTCAGCCTCCCGAGTAGCTGAGATTACAGGCGCCTGCCACCGCGCCCAGCTAATTTTTGTATTTTTAGTAGAGACGGGGTTTCACCATGTTGGCCAGGCTGGTCTCGAACTCCTGACCTCAGGTGATCCACTAGCCTCAGCCTCCCAAAGTGTTGGGATTACAGGCGTGAGCCACCGCGCCCAGGCCCTGGTCATCTTTAGAGATGTCTTTATCAACCCTTTAAATTCTCGTCTGAAAGTCCACTTAAAATTATATCTCAACCAATGGGAAATCCAAAGCTTAGACTAAATTACCAAATAGGCAGTTGATATGGTGCTCTTCACTGTCTTACAAACTAGCCCCTCAACCTACTGTGGAGGTCACTAATGAATTGTTAAGTCAAAGCTCTAAAACCAGAAGGGCCCATTTAGCTAAAATGGTTTTTGCACTTCTGTACATAAAGATGAAGAATGGACTAAAGTCCAATCCACCTTCTATCACGCAAAAATGGAGGGTGGCTACTAACAGAGTAAACCCAACGAATCAAAGATTGGTTATCACAGCGGCAATTTCATATATTGTAGGATTTACAGATTCTTTTAATAGAGGCAACATTACTAATGCAAACATTATGAAAGAGAATAATCTTCTATTTCTATTTTCTTTTGAACGTCTACCAATGGCAAACATCAACCAATTCATAAAATATCAAATAATTCAGTAGCAGAAGAAATGAAAGCAAAACAAAGCTAATAAAAAATCACATTTTTTATTATTGCTTAAAAATGGCTTATTGCTCACTTTAATATTATTTTCACCAACAAATGACACATTAGTTTCATTTGTAATCAATAATAAAAAATTGCCGGGGGGATGTTTTATTATTTATTGTTGATATTATTATTATTTATTGGAATAGGTTGCTAAGCAATTTTTATTAATAATTCAAAGATGTTGATTTTCCCTTTAATGACAGCTTTAGATCTCTTTTAGAAAACTTTATTATTCTAATTGCTTGAAAAATTAATGTAGCAGAATTAAATCGTAGATATTAAATTTCACTATTCTAATAATGTTAAAATTGACTACAAACTTCTTTTCTGACATGATAAAGTATACTTTACAGACTTAGAAGGCTTAAAGCTAACTAAGTAGAGAGAGAGAAAGAGAGAGTGTGTTGTGTTGGGATAGTGCCTGTACATGTTAATAACAATAAAAATCTTAGGTTTCTTCACTGGGAAGCCAACAATTAAAGTAATAGGTTTTCTACCCATCCATTTCCTTTAGTGTGGGGGTTGACACAAGAGATTCAGGCTCATTTCATTCTAATTATACTCCTAGCAGACCTCATAGTGAGGCAACCAAGTGGTTCTTGCTAGCAAGACAATCCTTATCTATGGAATGGTTTAGCACGACGTACCTAGTTGTTTAGGTTTGTTTTATGGCAAGGAAACATGACATCTATGGATCTATGTGACATAACTCCCTGGAAACCTTCACCTAAGCTGTGCAACTGAGGAAAAAAAAAAAGATATTCCATGACCCCAAATATTTCTTTTTCATGGTAAAGTGGTCATGGGTTTTTGTTAGAAACCTCATCCATCAACCTGGTCTAGAAACATGCAATGAGAGAAGAGGAAACTTGAGGAGTCTTGATGGAGGAAAACAAATATCTCTAGTTTACTGCACTGCAAAATTACTCATGCCTGTAACATCCTCAGTAAAGCCTGGCCTGGCTGACTCCAGAGGGTGTGATTTGACAACTCAATGCTTTGTGTCATGTCTTTTACTAAATTGGAGGTGTATTTAAATAAGGTACTGAATCTCTTTTTTCAAATCAATATGTGAAGCATGGTGTAAGTGAGTATGCGTTTTACAAAGGGCATCAGGGAAACTGTTAAGGTGTTTATCATCAGAGCCCTATAATGTTGACTGGTGCCCAGCAGGGGCAGCCAAGACTAGGCACAAATGGCTGAACAATGGGCAGATGCAAGGACCCAGAGAGTGGGGGATTCAGGCCAACAGCAGTGACTAAGGTTCCCTGCAATCATCACTGCCCAAGCCAGTTGTACGCTTTACCAGAAGTATGAGTGACAGGATGTGAGTGTTGCCACAGAGGAATTAATACAAAAATAAAACAGAACTACATCTTAACCTGGCAATATAATAACAGGGGCTAGGATGTGGTTTCCAAAACTCACTTTTTTTGGGATCCAGATTTCCCATAGGTAGATAGATAGGTAGTAAGGATGTAGGTAGCTAGCTAGTTTGATATAGGTAGGTGGGTAAGTAGGTAGGTAGGTAGGTTAGTAGGTAGAAAGGTTTATAGATAGGTTCTTAGGCCATATTTAGTTGGTAGTAAACATGGTACTTAGACTGGTAGGCAAATAGGTAGGTGGATTGTTAGGTAAGTAAGTAGGTAAATAGGTAGGTGGGTAGGTAGCTAGGTAGGTTAGTAGGTAGAAAGGTAAATAGATAGGTACTTAGGTCATATTTACTAGGTAGTAAACAAGAAGGTAGATAGGTAGGTAGGGTAGATAAGTGGATAGGTAAGTATATTCATAAGTAGTAGATAGTTAAGCAGATAAGTATGTAGGTATAGGTTGGTATGTAGGTAGCTAACTAGCTAGGTAGATAGGTAGCTTAATAGGTATAAAGGTATATACATAGGTACTTAGGTCATATTTAGTAGGTAGGTAGGTAGGTAGATAGGTGGATAGGTAGGTAGGTAGATAGGTGGATAGGTAGGTAAGTTTATAATTAGTAGATATCATATAGGTATAGGTTGGTAGGTAGGTAGTAACTAGCTAGGTAAGTCGGTAGCTTAGTAGGTAGAAAGGTATATAGATAGGTACTTAGGTAATATTTAGTAGGTAGTACTAGCTACATAGGTAGGTAGCTTAGTAGATAGGAAGGCATATAGATAGGTACTTAGGTCATATTTAGTAAGTAGTAAACAGGCAGGTAGGTATATAGGTAGGTGAGAATATATGTAGCTCAGTTAGTAGGTAAGTGGTTAGGTAGGTAGCTAAGTAGGTATGTAGATATGTAGATAAGTAGATACTAGGTATGTTACTAGGTAGGAAGATCTATAATATATATAATAGATAGGTACTACGTCATATTTAGTAAGTAGTAGACAGACACATAAATAGAGAGGTAGAGAGGTAGGTAGGTGGGTAGGTAGCTAAATAGATAGGCAGATATATAGGTAGGTAGGTAAGTTAGCAGGTAGAAAGGAATATAGATAGGTACTTAGGCCGTATTTAGTAGATAGTAGACAAACAAGTAGGTGGATAGGTAGGTAGATAAGTAAGTAGATAACTCTGTAGGTAGCTAGCTAGCAAATTAGCTAGATAGGTAGGTAGAGACTGTGTTACATGCTTAATTTACAATCTGCCAAATAAGAGATGAGTCTCTTCTTACATGAGGCAATATAAAAAGTCATACAAGTCAAAGGATTTTTATTGTGACTTTGTTCTCCTGTACAAGACAATGGACAGTATTTGGATCTCACCCCAATTGTGTTTACCTCTCTGACAAAGGATAGAGTCAGTCAAGCTCTGTGGTGGCTATGACAGTCATAGGCCAGTTTGCATATGACAGAGTGAGTTTCTGGATGTAGGACTTTCAGAGGTAGAACAAGAAAGTTCCTGAGCAAACTTGGATGAGTTGGTCAGCCTCAAAATATCTCAACAAGCATAGGCCCTTCAGAAAGCCTCATTCACACAGAAAGAAGAGGAAAACAAAAGAATGGGCTAAAACCCCACAGCCAAGCTCCATGAGACCAGCCAGGAAAATGCTTCAAACAAGAAATGTCCTCGTTTCTTTTAATCCGTTCCCGATGCAAAAAAAGATGGTGGATGCCCAGAAGGGCCACTTTGCTTTATATAATTGGAGCTGGTTTAATAATGGCATGTAATTGAACATGTGTCCATCTTAGTGGAAGTACTAAATTGTACACCACTTTCTAGCCTCCCTATACTTTAACAAGCAAGCTAATTCTTCAGGAAAGTAATTTTCCTAGGAATTCTGTCATTATCTTGTTTTGTCCTTTAGAACGACACTTATAATTTTGAGGGGAAATATTTGGAAATTTGGTTTCAGGGTGAGTTAGAAAGTAGACATGCTGTATTCACTCTATGTTGCTTATCTGGTGGTGTTTGAATCCTCAGATAGGACAACCACATGTCACATAGATTCATTTAATTTTTACATGAATCTGTTGAAATGAGAGTTGCTGGTGCTAATGCTTTTATGAATAAGAAAAATGAAGTTTGGATCAGAAACTTTCCCAATATCAGACAGTGATCAAGCTGAGGTTTAGAATCTAGTCTTGGAATCTAAGTTATCCCACCTATGCGTGGGACTCTGACCCACACAAATTATCCCAATGTCAGTCAAGTTAAAATAAGATCATACCGCATTAGGGTTGGCTCTAAATCCAATGGCTGCTGTCCTTATAAGAAGAAAGAAAACATGGAGATACAGGCAAACAATTAAGAAAAAGTCCATGTGAAGATGCAGCCAGCAATTGGAGTTATTCAGCTGCAAATCCAGGAACACCAGGAACTACTGGCAATCATTAAAAGCTAGGAAAGAAGAGAAAAGAAAAGAAAAGAGAAAGAGAGAGAAAGAAAGAAAGAAAGAAAGAAAGAAAGAAAGAAAGAAAGAAAGAAAGAAAAGAAAAGGAAAGGAAAGAAAGAAGGGGAGAAGGGGAGAAGGGAAGGAGAAAGTAAGGAAGGAAGGAGGAAGAAAGGAAAGAAGGAAGGAAGGAAAAACTAAAAGAAAAAAGAAACAATACCATGAACAATACCTATGACATAATTATATAATCACGCTCTTACATACAATTTTTTTCCGTAAATTATTGTGGTACAGGTGGTATTTGGTTACATGAATAAGTTCTTTAGTGGTGATTTGTGAGATTTTGGTGTATCCATTACCTGAGCAGTATACATTGCACCATATATGTAGTCTTTTATTCTTCACCCCCCTCCCTCTCTTCCCCCCAAGTCCCCAAAGTCCGTTGTATCATTCTCCTGCCTTTGCATCCTCATAGCTTAGCTCCAGCATATCAGTGAGAACATACAATGTTTGGTTTTCCATTCCTGAGTTACTTCACTTAGAATAATAGCCTCTAGTCTCATCCAGGTCACTGCAAATGCTGTTAATTCATTCCTTTTTATGGCTGCATAGTATCCCATCATATATATACATATATACGATCCCATCATATATACACCACAGTTTCTTTATCCACTCATTGATTGATGGGCATCTGGGTTGGTTCCATGATTTTGCTATTGTGAATTCTGCCACTATAAACATGTGTGTGCAAGTATCTTTTTCGAATAATGACTTGTTTTCCTCTGGGTAGATACCAAGTAGCTGGATTGCTGGATGAAATGGTAGCCCACTCTCACCACTCCTCTTCGACATAGTACTGGAAGTCCTAGCCAAAGCAATTAGACAAGAGAAAGAAAGGGCATCCAAATCGGTAAAGAGGAAGTCAAACTGCCACTGTTTGCTGAGTATATGATCATTTACCTTGAAAATCCTTAGGACTCCTCCAGAAAGCTCCTAGAACTGACAAAAGAATTCAGCAGAGCTTCCGGATACAAGATTAATGTACACAAATCAGTACCTCTTCTTCATACACCAACAGTGATGAAGCAGAGAATCAAATCAAGAACTCACCCTTTTTACAGTAGCTGTAAAAAAAAATACTTAGGAATATACCTAACCAAGGATTCAAAAGACTTCTAGAAGAAAAACTACAAATCACCACTGAAAGAAATCATAGATGACACAAACAAATGGAAACACATCCCATGCTCATGGAGGGGTAGAATCAATATTGTGAAAATGACCATACTGCCAAAAGCAATCTACAAATTCAACGCAATCCCCATTAAAATACCACATACAATTTAAAGAAGATAAATCTCAAACAAGTAGTTATGACATTTGCTTATAGGGTTCAGCATATGTCCCATTCTCAAATCTCCAAGAGAAAAAAAATTGCATTAAATCAGGAAAAGAATAAAGGATTAAAATGGTGAAAAATTTAAATCAGAGGTAGAAAAAAGTTTATTCCTTGTAAATGAATTGCCTTCCAACTTTACCAAAGTTTTTGCTTTGGTTTGGAACATCCATATGGTTTACAACAGAAAGAGACAAAGTCTTAAAATATTTTCTCTCTCTTTGGTGTTTTAGTTCCTTATGGGAGTTTCCTTCTATTTTTGTTCTGCATATTGTCCTATTTAATGATCGTGTTTATTCACCTGTGGCTTTGAATAAGGCTTTACTCATTTTTATTTCTTTTTTTCCCTGATTCTAGAAATATTAGTGCTGCATATATAGAAGAAGACAATTAAATGAGACCTAGGGGAGGGGGCGATGATAAGGGATTTGCATAATTGTATGCACATGGTTCTCAATTGTTGATCTTGCTCCGACCCGCTGTGCTATAACTCAAGCTGTCATACTGTGTGGAAAGCAGTAAAATTTCCTATTATGAGAAAATGAAGGCTTAAATCAACATGCACTTATTCTGTGAGCAATCTATTATTTAAATCAAAACGTATTGAACATTACTCTTAAACTATCTCATTCAACTCATTTTAAACAAGTTTTATAATCAATTTCTTTTCCATGCAAAGAAATTAAACTTAAGGGATATTACAGTTGAGTGATTTCTACAAGAGAGATTCTTCTCCATATGTTTTTGTTTGTTTTGGGGTTTTCTTGAAATTCCATTAAAATTGATAAGTTCTAAAGTGATTTATTTTTGTTCACAATTTATTTTCCAAATTGGGTTTGCATAGATGTCATTTAGAAATTTTGAAAGAAATTTGAGATAGAAGTTTATGATTTATTTTGTAAGATTTTTCCAGTCTTACTCAAATTCCAGGAGAATGTTAACAACATAATATTTATAGTTATTTTTATAGCTCAGGGTACTCTGAGTTATGTGAAGTATGCAAAACTTATGAGGCCCAGGGAGACAAGTGTATGTGAGACTTCAGCCATACTCACTCACCCTCGTACCCATGCCTGGGGGCAATTCTTTGAAAGCATTTTATTTCTGACTAGCTGCCTCACTTAGTAGCTTCATGTCCCTGGAATTTGTGATACAAAGAACAATGTACAGCCAATCAACATTTTATGTTACTTTCGTGTAAATTCCTGATAAACAATTTAGGAACTGCCTCTTCTTTTCCTTTAAAAACTCACTTGTTCCTGCTGTTAATCAGAGCATACATTCAGGGCAACTTGAACCTATGGTCCTAGGTTACAATCTTCAAACTTGGACTAAATAAACTCTCTACTTATAATATGTGTGTCTCATGTCCCCCCCCCCCCCCACCCCGATTAGGCTAACATATATGCACAGCTAACATCTGTCTAGAGGATGAGAAAAGCTAGGACACACACACACAGACACACACACACACACAAACAGGAGTCACACACTTAAAAAAGATTAGGTAGTATATTCAAAATAACCCTAACAGCTCATACTTGTAACAACCACACAATTCACTGGGGTTCTCTGGGATGCAGGATTAGCAATTAACAGGAGTTGCAGTGCTGTTTCCATAGCCTTTGAAAGCTTTCCTCCTTCCCTCGCAGGACCTCATCAAAAGAATCCAGGCCAGGTGCAGTGGCTCACGCCTGTAATCCCAACACTATGAGAGGCCGAGGTGGGTGGATCACTTGAGGTCAGGAGTTCAAGACATGCCTGGCCAACATGGCGAAACCCTCTCTCTACTAAAAATACAAAAATTAGCTGGGCATAGTGGCGCATGCCTGTAGTCCCAGCTGCTCGGGAAACTGAGGCATGACAATCGTTTGAACCTGGGAAGTGGAGGTTGCAGTGAGCTGAGATTACACTGCTGCACTCCAGCCTGGGTGACTAAGCAAGACCCTGTCTCAGAAAAACAAATACAAAAATCCCGAAGATGGAGCACATGTCAGTGTAAAATAACTTTGATGCTGAAGGAAGCCACAGCTCTTGAAAGATTCACACACATTTCTTTTACAAAGGTACTATTCTGACTCCGATGGTGGACTGTAAGTCTTGTTAAATTAAATGAGGTGGTCATGCTTCCATACTTGGAGTCTCTACATAACAAACAGAGATCTAATGCAATATGTAGGAAAAAAAAATTAGGGTTTCACCTCATTACAAACAGTTGAGCTTCAGTTAATCGCAGCTATACAACCAATCAGATTGTTCTCAAATAAGGTGAATGTCTCATCACATTATGCCCAAATAAAGAAGATGGCCAGCTGTGGCCAATCAGATGATTTTTCTACTTTGCTTCTGTATTTGGTCTATAAAACCTCTCTTGTCACACTGTTTGGCACAGCTTTTTGAACCTCCTCTGCTCCCAAGTGCTGCCCAACTCGTGAATCACTCTTTGCTCAAATAAACTCTGCTAAATTCTTCTAAAGTTTTTTTTTTATTTTAATAGTATAAAAATTCACATAATCAAAATGTTGATTTTTTGCATCATGGCTGATAAAGGCTTGTTTATGTAGAAGAGAGACAATACAGTGTCTGTCTAGATGTGATGCATTTCGGAAACCACCTTGAGAAAGACTTTATTGCCCATGTATGTTCCTGTGAGTTACAACAAAACATTCCATCTAGGAAGAAAAATAACACACTTTGCTTCTTAACTGGAGCTCCTCATGATTTCGTTTAAAAAAGTAATTCCAACAGGAAAACAAAATTGCCAGGTGGATAAAGTAATGTTTTGGGTCATAAAAAAGGTATCTTTGCTGTTTTGCATTGTTTCCGGCAAGGTAAGAGAGGAGGTGTTGTGCTAGCAAAGAGGCAAAGGTGGGTAGGTCATAGAGATTCTTTTATTCTACTAAGATGCATGACCATACTGTGGAATTCCACTTTTATTTTCCTGGTTGACTCAAACCTGGGTTCTTAATGTTAAATTATCCATGCATTCATATATTATTAATTTAATTGGTAACAAATTATTAATTTTATGTGTAATAAATGTATTGTAAAAGTTAAGTATTTATTAATGATCTGTTGTTATTAATACTTGTATTTTTGTGTTCTGTGGCTTTCTAAGGCCACTCCAGGGACATTGAGAACAATGTCTTTGCCTGCACTAAATAAATGAGCAGAACAATGGTTAATGGAGTTCTCTTTACAGGGCTCTTCTTTAATCAGCGATGTCTTCTTATTTTGGAAGGATAAAATAGCCTCTCTTTGTTATTAAGTTTAGTATCCCTATTTTTGCCCTAAATTATATTGGTCTTTGAGATTTCAATATGGACCATAATTATATGTATTTGTTGGTATTCAATACGCTTCACATATTCAATTTGCTTCACATTTTAAATGCAATTTCTTACTAAGACATTCTACGGGAGATTCATTTTTCAGCCCCTCTATGTAAATATTCAAAAAGACACTCTTGATCCTAATCCATAGAATCATAAAATCATGCCTTGTAGATTCATACTTCAGGATAATGAAGATAGTGAGTGATCTGAAATAAATCACACCTGGGACTATAGACATGCACCACCACACTTGCATTTAGGCCAAGGTGGGAAGATCACTTGAGGCCAAGAGTTCAAGTCCAACCTGGGAAACACAGTGAAACTCTATCCCTTAAAAATAAAAATAGACGGCCATGTGCGGTGGCTCACGCCTGTAATCCCAGCACTTTAGGAGGCTGAGGTGGGTGGATCATCTGAGGTCAGGGGTTCAAGACCAGCCTGGCCAACATGGTGAAACCCCATCTCTACAAAAATTAGCCAGGCATGATGGTGGGTGCCTGTATCGGGAGCCTGAGGCAGGAGAATTGCTTGAACCCAGGAGGCGGAGCTTGCAGTGAGCCAAGTTCACGCCATTGCACTCCAGCCTGGGTGACAGAGTGAGACTCTGTCTCAAAAAATAAATGAATAAATATTTAAAAAATAGGTTAAAATAAATAGATTTTAAAAATTTAAATGTATTTACCATTTGACAAAAATGTATATATTAGTTGTGTACAGCATGATGTTTTGATATTTGTATACATTGTGGGGTGACTAAATGATGCTAATTAACTTATTTATGACCTCATATGCTGTGTGTTTTTGTGTAGTGTGAATAATAGATTTTGAGCAATTAACGGGGCAACTGGGCATTTTTTCATCCGTGCTGGCTCCTGGTCAGTCATGTTATATTTCCAGAGCACTAATAATGCTGTATCAGGGCCCTCAAGCTCCACAATGGAAGGCTGGGATTTTTAGGATGGTGAGTAAGGCTGTAATTTACCTTCAGTCACTTCCTTCAATCTTGTGTCCAGCTCATACACAGATGACAGTAGTCATCAACCAAGACCTCAATCCCTGAATTTACAGGAGAAGAATGACAATGTCTATGGAAAAAGTTATTCAATTGCTTTTAATCCCCAACTGAGCATGGGGAATGGGGTTCTTTATGTTGGATGCATGCACAACAAAGGGAATTGTATTAGTTCGTTCTCACAGTGCTATAAAGAACTACCTGAGACAGGGTAATTTATAAACAAAAGAACTTTAATTGACTCACAGTTCCACAGGCTTAACAGAAAGCATGACTGGGAGGCCTCAGGAAACTTACAATCATGGCAGAAAGCTAAGGGGAAGCAAGCACCCTCCACACATGGTGGCAGGAGAGAGAGAAACAGCAAAGGGGAAAGTGCTACATACTTTAAAACCATCAGGTTCCGTGAGAACTCACTCATTATCATGAGAACAGCAAAGGGAAAGTGCGCCCCCATGATCCAATCACCTCCCACCAGATCCCTCCCTCGACATTGGGAATTACAATTTGACATGAGATTCAGGTGGGGACACAGAGCCAAACCATATCAGGAATGAATTGAGGATCAAGGGGACATACTTATGGCAAAAACACCTGCAGAGCAATAAGACAGTTCCCCGAGCAAGCCACCAGTCTTTGATTATATCTTCTTTGAACTCAAATGTTTTTGTCAGTGACTATCACAGTAGCTGAAAGATTGTTGAGTCAGAAAACAGATTAGTGGTTGTCAGGGCTGGAGGGAGAGTGTATGGGAAGTAACTACTTAATGGGTACTGGGTTTTTGTGTGATGATGAAAATATTCTGAAGTTAGATAGTGGTGATGGTTGTAAAACTCTGAACATAGAAAAAGCCATTGAACTGTATACTTTGAAAGGTTGAACGTTATGGTCTATGAGTAATACTCTTAAAAAAGACTCTAAACTTTAAACATTTAAATCTGTTATTTCTAATGTATTAAATTGTTAAAATATGTGATGCTGTTAAATTCTAGAAACCAACAATCTTACCATTTTTAAATTAAAATTTAGTGGTTTAGTCAACATTTTATTCTTTAAAAATTTTGATATCAAAGGAAGGTTTTTCAGGAATGGGAGTATTTGATCAAGGAATCATATTTGGAAGGCTGGACATTCTCCAGAGATGTTAATTTTGACACTAAATCTTCCCCTAAAAGGAAATCCAAATAGAAATTTGTAGTTGGCAAATCTTGAGCCTGCATCTAAGTATAAGAATATTCTCCAGCCAGGCGTGGTGGCTCACGCTTGTAATCCCAGCACTTTGGGAGGCCGAGGCGGGCAGATCACAAGGTCAGGAGCTGGAGACCATACTGGCTAACACAGTGAAACCCCGTCTCTACTAAAAACTACAAAAAATTAGCCGGGCATGGTGGCGGGCGCCTGTAGTCCCAGCTACTCGGGAGGCTGAGGCAGGAGAATGGCGTGAACCCGGGAGGCGGAGCTTGCAGTGAGCTGAGATTGTGCCACTGCACTCCAGCTTGGGCAACAGAGCGAGACTCCGTCTCAAAAAAAAAGAAAAAAAAAAAAAAAAGAAAAGAAAAGAAAAGAATATTCTCCCTTAATAAAAAAATTGTATACATGCATTTTGAAAAACAACTTCGGCTCACATGGCCAGAATACATTGCAGAAGCAAGTGCCATAAATTTACTTGTATGGTAAGCTCCTTAAGACTGAAAGAAATAAAATCATATGTTTTCTGTTGTTTAGAATGGCTGTATTTAGAATCATGCATAATACTCATAAAAACTCTAAATTCCAGTTAATTTTTTAAGTCCTACTTCATAGTATAGGTTGAATGGAAACTAAGGTGATTCAGCCGTTAATGTTCCAAAATACCACCATGAGTAAGATGCTATGAATTGGCCTTTTCCCCAAATTGATGTTTAGTGCCCATTACGCTTAATTTCACCTAGTTCTTTGTGTCACCTTGTCAACAAATATCTTAACATTTTAAAGACAATAGTAGTAGAGAAATAATTCTCCCTCCCTCCCTCTCTCTCTCTGTCTCTGACTCTTTTTTTCTCTCTTCTCTTATGGTATCTTACTTGGCAAACAACTTAGGATTTCATAACCATACACATTTATTCCTGTACTAGGCAGTGAAGAGGAAGAATAGAGGAAGGTTAAAGCCCTTCAAAATCTCATATTATTTTAAAAGTGCAGGCCCAGTGAGCTGGCTCATGCCTGTAATCCCAGTACTTTGGGAACCCAAGGCAGGAGGACCACTTGAGCCCAGGAGCACAAGACCAGCTGGGGCAACATAGTAGACCCCTTCTCTGCAGAAAATAGAATAAATTAGCTGGGTGTGGTGGTGCCCTCCTGTACTTCCAGCAACTTGGAAGGCTTGGGTGGGAGGATCACTTGAGCTAGGAGATGGAGGCTGCAGTGATCTTTGATCGCACCACTGCCCTCTAGCCTGGGCGCCAGAGCAAAATTGTATGTTCAGTAAATAAGCAAAGAGGTCTTTCACACAGATAATCTCATCTGGTTCCCATTTTACAAATGAGAAAATTGAAATCCAGGGCAATTAAATGCTGTACTGTTGGTGGTTCTCAGCAGCTCTTCACACTTTTATTCCAGCCACAGGCTTTCTTTGTAACAGCAAAAAATACATGTAATCAAATTAAATTGCTAAAGAGCACATACCACATCTTCCTCTTCTGTTGATACTTTTCCTGTGTATGCAACACTTTTTTTTCCTGCACCATGAGAGCTTGGCAAATGCTGACTGATGGAGTGCCAGGAGCTGGGAGCCCCAGTACTCAGTGGTAGAGAATGATCAACTATGTTCACGGCAGGAACATAGCTCAGATTCTCTGGGCTGTCTATCACATGGCGCTGTTGAGGGGAACTCCATAAGCACAGTGGAAATAAGATGACTTGCTAGTCTGCCAGGCCCCGTGCCTCTGGGAAGAGGCTCTCCACCACTATATCTGTAATACAGGAAGTGCCACCTTCAGCCAGTACACACTGATAAAGGCCATGTGGATGCTGAGAATCCACGCCTCACAATGGCACCTGGACTTTGACAATGTTCCATAAATAATTCTTTTCATCAACATAAGGCTCCACATTACAGACCCATAATGAAAGAGAAATTATCTCTGTGAAACAATCATTAACAAAATATTAAAGGGTTCATCTGAAGTCTAGGACAGTCACCTGCAGAGATCTAAGAGGTCACCTGCCTACAGCTGTTGTTGTTGTTTTCTTATTTTTGTTTTTTTAAAAATAAACTTATTTTAGGTTGGTGTACAGATTATTTCATCACCCAGGTAATAAGCATTGTACCCAATAGGTAGTATTTTTATTTTGACCCTCATCCCACCCTCCACCCTCAAGTAGTCCCCAGTGACTGTTGTTCCCCTCTTTGTGTCCATGTGTACTAAATGTTTAGCTCCCACTTATCGGTGAGAACACATAGTATTTGGTTTTCTATTCCTGTGTTAATTCACTTAGGGCAATGGCCTCCAACTCCATCCAAGTTGCTGCAAAGGACATGATCTCGTTCTATTTTATGGCTGTGCAGTATTCCATGTTGCCTACGTACCACATTTTCTTTATCTTGTCTACCACTAATGGGCACCTAGGTTGATTCCATGTCTTTGCTATTGTGAATAGTGCTGAGATAAACATATGCGTGCATGTGCCTTTATGGTAGAATGATTTATATTCCTTTGGGTATGTACCCAATAATGGGATTGCTGGGTCAAATGGTAGTTCTGTTTTAAGTTCTTTGAGAAATCACTTTGTACTACAAAAAGAACAGCCCTGTGGCAGAGATCAACCCTAAGCTTCAGAACATATCTTTTCAAGCAGATTCTGTGTCCCCTTTTCATTTGTCCACAGGATGCTCCCAAGTGCTGTTAATATACCACACCAGAAAGAGAATCTTAATAAATTCATAAAAGCTAATGTGGTCCAGGCAGCATTTTATCACTAATTTACAGTTGGTGCCTCAATTCAGAATGACATCAAAATAAAAAATGTATGAGACAAACAAATACAAGTAATAAGAAACTCTGTCTGGTATAAATATCAGATGTAAGAGGAAATCAGGATTGTAATAAGCATTAATTAGAATATAGTACATTACTAAACTACTAGAAAACATGGCAATACTAAAGTTATGGGATGTAGCCAATGCCTTACTCAGAAGGCAAATTTATAATCTTAAATGTTAACTGTTTCCCCTATTAATAATAGAGAAGAAAAATAATTGGATGAAACAAAAACAAACAAAAAAACCTGTCTTTGCCTTGCCTACTGATAACATTTTATCCAGTGTTAGACCCCTGAACTCACTACTTGAAAACCCAATTGCTCATTTGAAAAAAACAAAAAAAAAATGAAGTACCGACACACACTAATATGTGGATAAACTTTGAAGAAGTTATGCTGAGTGAAAGAAGGACACATGGTGTATGATTCTATTTACAAGAAATGTCCAGAAGAGGCAAATTCATGGAGTCAAAAAGTAGACTCACGGTTTTCAGGGACTTGGGTGGGTGAGAGAAAGAGGAGGGATTTTTTTTTTTTTTTTTTTTTTTTGAGACAGAGACTTGCTCTATTACCCAGGCTAGAGTGCAGTGGCATCAACACACCTCACTGCAGCCTCCACCTCCCGGGCTCAGGTGATCTTCCCACCTCAGTCTCCTGAGTAGCTGGACGACAGGTGTGCATCACCATGCACAGCTAATATATATATATATATATATATTTTTTTTTTTTTTTTTGAGACAGAGTCTTCCTCTGTCGCCCAGGCTAGAGTGCAGTGGTGCAATCTCGGCTCACTGCAAGCTCTGCCTCCCTTGTTCACGCCATTCTCCTGCCTCAGCCTCCCGAGTAGCTGGGACTACAGGTGCCCGCCACCACGCCCAGCTAATTTTTTTGTATTTTTGGTAGAGACGGGGTTTCACCGTGTTCGCCAGGATGGTCTCGATCTCCTGACCTCGTGATCTGCCCGCCTCAGCCTCCCAAAGTGCTGGGATTACAGGCGTGAGCCACCGCGTCCGGCCGTATTTTTTGTAGAGACAGTGTCTCACTGTGTTACCCAGGCTGGTCTCAAACTCCTGGAATCAAGCCATCCGCCCACCTTGGCCTCTCAAAGTGTCAGGATTATAAGCACGAGCCATCGCACCCAGTCCATATTACTAACTTTGAAGTTGTAACTTTTAATAGATATGAGGCTTCTTTGTGCTGTTATAAAAGTATTTTGCAATTGGATAGTGGTGACATTGCACAATTACGAATATACTAAAAGCCACAGAGTTGTGCTCTTTAAAAGGGTGACTATTATGGTATATAATTTTATTTCACACACACAAAGATAATTCCACATCAGGTGTGGTTGCCATTAGAATTTTCTACTATACGCAGCAACACAGATGGAGCTGAAGGACATTACCTTAAGTGAAACAGCTCAGAAACAGAAAGTCAAATACTGCATGTTCTTACTCATAAGTGGGAGGTAAATAATGTGTACACTTGGATATAGAGAGTGGAATAATAGACACTGGAGACTCAGAAGGGTGGGAAGGTCAGGGAGGGATAAGCGATGAGAAATTACTTATTGGGTATGATGTACATTATTCAGGTGATGGATACACTAAAAGCCAAGAGTTCACCACTAGGCAATATATAGATGTAATAAAAGTGCACTTGGACCCCTTAAATTTATACAAATACAAAAGAAAAACGAGTTTACATATCCAGCTTAAAAATAAGAAGAATATGCTGCCATGGTTAATATACCCAATAGTGGGGGAGATTAGTTCTATTTAGCAATATATAAGGGATTTTCTCTGAAAACCATCTTTTGTCATAGAGACATCATTGCAGACATTGGTTGAAAACTTCCTATGAACCTGGATATTCCTTCATACTGTGCTATAAAACAAAATAAAAAATAAAAAGCCTACTAAAAAGAGTCGAGCTAAGGACCTGAGCTCTATCCTGAGGAAGACTATCCTGAGAAAGTCATACTTATGAGGTTGGCCCAAGACTGCCATTTAGGAACTTGGACTTAGGGAACTTCCCGCTACCCTAACTGATAAGCATGGCTCATGATGTCTAAACTACACCCCAAAAATGTAATTTGGGGAAAACACCTGCTTTCTTTCCAGATGGCTGAAATTTTGGTAGATGTCTTTGTGAAGATCCCCCCATAAAAATCCTGGGTACTGAGTCTCCAAGGAGATTCCCTGGTAGAGAGCATTTCAAACGCGTTGTCAAAATTCATCACTGGAGGAATTAATCACATCCTCTGTGACTCCAGTGAGAGAGAATTTCCTTGGAAGCTTGCACCTGGTTTCCTGTGGCATTCACCTCATTTGCTATTTCCTTTTGCTAATTTTTCTTGCTATATTTTGCTTACATAAATCATAGCTTAGAGTATGATTATCTGCTCAGTCTTTTGAGTTATTTTAGTAGATCATCAAATCTGGAGGTGGATTTGGAGATATGTGAGCACACCAACCTTCCCATAAGTGGGGCTTGTAAAACTGTCTTAAAAAGCCTCATGAAGTTTGTGAACACAGGAGCTAGGAGATATCAAAAAACGGCATATTTCTGATCTCATCTGTAGACTTCGTATGCTCTGTTCTTGGAGGATATGAGCTATCATTGCTAAAAACATTCTGCACGAAGAGCATTTTAGTAGAAAAAATAGAAATGTTGGCTGGGTGCTGTGGCTCATGCCCCTAATCCCAGGACTTTGGGAGGCTGAGGTGGGAGGATTGCTTGAGCCAAGGGGTTTGAGACTAGCCTGGGCAATATAGCAAGACCCTGTCCCTACAAACAATTTTTTTAAATAGCTGGGCACAGTGCTGTGTGCCTGTGATTCCAAGAACTTGGGAGGCTGAGATGGAAAAATTACTTGAGCCCAGGAGTTTGAGACCAGCCTGGGCAACATAGCAAGAACCCATCTCTACAAATAATAATAATAATAAAATAGCCTGGTGTGGTGGCGTGTGCCTCTGGTTCCAACTACTCAGGAGGCTGAAGTGGGAAGATCACTTGAGCCCAGGAAGTTGAGGCTGCAGAGAGCTATGATCACATCATTGCACTCCAGCCTGGGTGACAAAGCAATACCCTGTATCAAGGAAAAAAAAAAATGAAAAGAAAAGAAAAAAGAAAAAGAACAGATATATTAAAAGAAAGTATAAAATTGATCTCTTATAAACAAAACAGTGACAGAAAAGTGTTTTGGTTTTTAATTTCATAGGCTTTCCTTGTTACTTCTTCATTAGTAAAAGCCACACTCCCTGGCCAGTCAACCAGTGTATATGCGTTCTTTCATCATTAAATATTTGACTTATCTGCTATTTTCAAGATAAAGTTTCACATTTTCTGTGTGAAAACTTTCCACGAAATCTCACCAGGGCTATATTTATCAGAGGACACAAGTAAGTTGGGGTGAGGCTCATCTTTTTCTTGCTTCTTCCCAAGAAAGGTAAATGACAAGTCAGCCCAAACAGATATGAAGAGCCAGGCTGATTTATAAGAGAACATGGACTCCCCAGACAGTTCTGTAGTGGCAGTGATCCCAGCTGCGATAAACCTGCCTGGCATTTTATAATACATTCCTGGAAGGAAGATTTTTTCCCTCAAATAAAAATTGGCCTTTACCAACTTTGAAGTTGCAATTATATAGGACACAGTCTCCCCTGATTGGTGACAATAGATTAATGATCTGTCCTTAGAAACTGTCTTCAATAACCAAAGTGGTGAACTTCTTGGTATGTATCCAAAGGAAGATAAATCATTATATCAAAAAGACAACTGCACTTGCATGTTTATTGCAGTACTATTCACAAATGCAAAGATATGGAATCAACCGAAGTGCCCATCAACAGAGGGCTGGATAAAGAAAACGTGGTACATATACACTGCAGAAAACTACTTGGCCATACAAGAGAATGAAATCATGTCTTTTGCAAAATAAATGGAACTAGAGGCTGTTCTTCTGGGTAAAATAACTCGGAAACAGAAAGTCAAATACCACATATTCTCACTTATATGTGGAGCTAAACAATGAGTCCACATGGACATAGAGAGTGGAATAATAGAAACTGGTGAATCCAAAGATGGGAAGAGTGGAAGGGGAGTGAGGGTTGAAACATTACCTAGTGGGTATAATATTCACTGTTTAGGAGATGGGTTCACTAACAGCCCAGACTTCACCAGTATGCAATGTATGCATGTCAGAAACCTGCACTTGTACCCATTAAATATGTAAAATAGTAATAATAATAGTTATTTTCAAAGGATAAAGGAAAACTGCTGAATGATTGGCAATCCCTTCATTCTGCATTTGTTTGGTAAATATTCATGGAAGGCCTATCATAAGCCATGGAGGGCCTACCATAAGCCAAGCACTGCATCCTGTACTAGGAAGCAAGGAAACGAAGCTAAGTGAGACCATGGAATACTACACAGCCATAAAAAAGAATGAGATCATGTCCTTTGCAGGAACATGGATGGAGCTGGAGGCCATTGTCTTTGCCGAACTAAAGCAGTAACAGAAAACCAAATAAAACAAATACCGCATGTCCTCACTTATAAGTGGGAGCTAAATTATGAGAACACATGGACCCAAAGAAGTAAACAACAGACACTGGGACCCACAAAAGGGTGGAGGGTGGGGGGAGGGAGAGGAGCAGAAAATATATGAATTGGGTACTAGGGTTAATGCTTGGGTAATGAAATAATCTGTACAACGAACCTTGATGACATAATTTTACCTATGTAATAAATGTGTTGTATTAGTCTGCTTTCACATTGCTGTAAAGATACAACTCGAGACTTGGTCATTTATAAAGAAAAGATGTTTAATTGACTCACAGTTCTGCATGGCTGGGGAGGCCTCAGAAAAGTTACAATCATGGCAGAAGGGGAAGAGGCATGTCTTACCTGGTGGCAGGTGAGAGAGTGTGAGGAACGAAGGGGGAAAAGCACCTTATAAAACCATCAGATCTCATAAGAACTCACTCACTGTCATGAGAACAGCATGGGGAAACCACTCCCATGATCAAATCACCTCCACCTGGTCTCTCCCTTGATACATAGGGATTATGGGAATTTTAATTCAAGATGAGATTTGGGTGGGGACACAAAGCCTAACCATATCACCTGCACTTGTACTCTTGAATTTAATGTAAAAGTTAAAAGAAAAGTTGATCTCATAGAATTAAAAACTAGACCAGAGGATACTACAGCCTGGGAAGGGTGGTGGGAAGGAGGAGATAGGGAGAGATTAGTTAAAGGATACAAAATTACAGCCAGATAGGAGGAATACGTTCTGGTGGTCTATACCACTGTAGGATGTCTACAGTTAACAATATATATGTTTTTATACAGCTAGAAGGAGAATATTGAATGTTTCCAACACCAAGAAATGATAAATATTCAGGATGGTGGATATGCTAATTACCCCAATCTGATCACTTTACATTATATGTATTGCAACACCACTGTGTATCCCATAAATATGTTCAATTATTATGTCAATTAAAAAATAAAAGGAAATAAAAACAAAGATAAGTGAGAAATACTTCCTGCCTATAAAGATGTTACAACATTTTATATTTACTGGGGGGGATGGGCAAACATGAAAATCACTCTGTTACAGGTGAGTGCATGCAGAAAACTCTGCATCTTGTTTCACAACACAGGATGTTGTGAAAAGCAAAAGTTGTGTTCAATTTGTGGAAAGTTATATTCAATTTGTGGAAAGTTGTGTTCAATTTGTGGAAAGTTGTATTTTATTTGTTTGGGGTGTGCCCAAGACCAACCCATGCTCAAAAATTTGTGAGAAGTAGTTAGAGTTAAGACTCATTACAGCAACACAGTAATGATACTCAGCCGCATCATTAAGGGAAAAAGACACTGTCATAGTTTGAAGAAATCCAAGCACAGGCTTCTTAGGAGTAACAGTAACAAAAACAGTCATGCCCAAAGAGTGTTTCTACCCATCAGGGACTCCACAACCAAAGATTTTATTAGCGGCTGGTCACATAGGCACCCTCTGCTTACCACCTTCCTAAATACCAGACTCCTGGAAGGAAAGCAAATTTGCACCATAAATTACAAAAGAGCAGACATGAAAGTGTGGTAACCATTGTGCTCCAACTGACTTAACTGGTCACCATCTGTTGAGGGTTGAATGCTGCTTCCTAAAGCAAGGTTTTCCCCTCCTCTCAACAAGCTGTATTCTGTTTGGACATCACCGGTGAACTTCTTCCCCCAGGTGACTCCTGCTAGAATTCGTAGGTCCTCTTAGCCTTTCCATCTCCCAGGAGGATATCTGTGACCCCGGTTTGAGTTAGGAGTGCCGCTGTGAATTCAGTTGCATTGGAGCTCACTGTATCATAGAAAGGTGCATTGTGCGAGAAGAATTGCAGAATATCTCGCCTTTATAACAGTGGATTGCCTTTTCACAAACTAAAACAGTTGGAGAGGAAAGGCTGTTTATTCTCACTCTTTCCTCAGTGGGCAGTTAGATGCCTGACCTAGAGAGCAGTCTCCAAATAATAGTCTGTATAATGATACTGAATGAGGGGAGAGAACCTTTGAGTCACGCAGAAACAGGGCTGTTTGCATCCATGGGGAAGACTCACTCACAAAGGCACCTGCATGTCTACGGTTAACAGATACTAAAGGTCCCTGGCTTCCATCTCATGCACCATTTGGTTTTCTGTGGGAAGGCAAATCTACATTTGACCCTCTGATTGTTGCAATTTAAGTATCCTTTGACCTAACCTGGAGATGATTCCCTCCTCCAGCCTTCTGGGTAAAGAATACTTAATTAGCAGTCTCCTAAAATAGCATAAGACCAATGAGAAGGGAACAATACCCCAATTTAAGTAGAGGAAAAATGTAATAGGGATGAAGATGTGGTGGGACAAACAGAGAAAGAGGAGAGATACTTCGTCATTGAGGTGGAGTCAACTTTATGATAGAAGATGCTGAGATCGTAGAGGGTGATCAAGGTCACGACCACAGCAGAGGGCTGGCCATCCTGATAGGGAAACTCTAGCATGTATTTGAGACATGACTGAAGCCCTCTGTGAGTGTTGTTGTAATGGAAGCAGCTCAGAGATATGGGGATACCAGAGACCCTGCTGGATGGATGTCCTCACTTGCAAAAGGTTAGTTATTGCTGGAATCGTTTTCACTTCTGTAAATCAGCATACCCAAAATATTGCGTATTGAGTTATGAGTCTAGCTTGCATCTAAGGTGATCATTTTAAAAAATTAAGTATATCAAGCAGCATTTTAAAATGTATAGGAAGAATCTAATTTAAAAAAATATGGTAGTGCATTCTTCTGTCAATGAAACAATCTTTTTTTGTACAAATTTATGAGGTAGAGGTGCCTTTTGTTACATGCATAGATTGCATAGTGGTCAAAACAGGACTTTTAGGTTATCTATCATCTAATCAACATACATTGTACCCATTAACTAATGTCTCATCATTCACTCCTCCCTCCCACCCACTCACCCATTCGCATCTCTATTGTTTGTCATTCTACTCTCTATGTCCATTTGTACACATTATTTAGCACCCACTTGTGAGTGAGAATATGTAGTATTTGACTTTCTGTGCCTGGTTTGTTTCACTTAAGATAGTTACCTCCAGTTTCATCCATGTTGCTGCAAAAGAAATAATTTCATTCTTTTTTATGGCTAATAGTATTCTGTGGTGTATATGTACCACATTTTCTTTTTCCAGCCTACTACTGATGGACACTTAAGTTGATTCCCTACCTTTGCTATTGTGAATAGGATTGCCACAAACATGTGAGTATAGGTTTATTTTTAATATGATGACTTATTTTCCCTTGAGTACATATCCAGTAGTGAAATTGCTGGATCAAATGGTAGTTCTAATTTTAGTTATTTGAGAAATCTTCATATTGATTTCCATAAAGGTTGTATTAACCAACAGTATTTAAGCATTCCCTTTTCTCTGTATCCTCATCAACATCTGTTATTTTTGATCTTTTTAGTAATAGCCTTTCTGAGTGGGGTAAGATAAAATCTCATTGCGGTTTTAATTTGGATTTCCCTGATGATTACTGAGGTTGAGCAGAAATAATCTTTTGCAATTAAAAGTAGAAACTTCAATTTGTTTTTTTGAAATTAGTATTTTTATGGGGTCAATGTGTGTGATGTAGCTAGAATTAAAAATGAAAAAGAGACATAATAACAAGTGTTGGAAAGGGTACAGAAAAAGATGGAACTTTCCTGCACTACTGTTGGGAGCCTTCATACACTACTGATAGAACCTTCCTACACTACTGATGGAACTTTCCCACACTACTATAAAAAGACACAGCCATTTTGGAAAACAGTCTGGCAGTTCCTCAAAATGTTAAATGTAGAGTGACTCTTTGACTCCATCTATTCCACTCCTATGTATATACTCAAAATAAATGAATGTACAGGGCCACACAATAACTGGTATACAAATGTGCATACAGCAGTATTCATAATCGCCAAACAATTGTAAACCACACGCATGTCCATCAATGGATGAATACACAAACATTCGCGTGTTTATCTATTCAAAGGAGTGGCCAACCCATACAGAGGAGTAATATTTGGCCATAAAAAGAAATGAAATTCTGACATAGACTACAACACGGTTATACGTTGAAAACATCATGCTCAATGAAAGAAACCAGACAGGCAACACCACATGTTATATGATTCCATTTACATGACATGCCAAGACTAGGTAAATATATAGACAGAATATAGATTAGTGGTTGCCAGGGATTGGAGACAGAGGTAATGGGAAGTAAATGTTTAACAAATATGAGGTTTCCCTTTTGGGGTGATAAAAATGTTCTGGAATTAGAGGTGATGGTTGCACGACTCTGTGAACATACAAAGAACCACTAAATTGGACACATTAAAAGAGGGAACTTTAGGATATGTGAGCAATATCTCACTAAAACTCAGTAAATCAATTATAAGGCAGAGTGTTCTTATGGAAAAAAAAAGATCTAGGTCTAAAACGGCTACAAACATGGTAACTAATTTATCCTACTTAAGCCATTAATTTCCTCATGTAATAATGTAAAATTACAAATGATTTTTTTAAAAATCTGAAGCATAATCTAGTAGCAATTTGGGTTTTTTCCTCATTGTTCTGCTACGTAGAGACCTTAGTGCATGATAAAGCTGAAGGGAATTATCAATTAATCAAACTTATATGGATTATGAAGAAAAATTTGTGTTTATATTAGTATTTCCCTTAGTGACCAGCTAATGTGATTTGGACACCACACCATTTACTCTTCAAGGCTCCTTATAATTATAAAATCCTATAAAAAGCAAATTGATTGATAAATTTCAGTAATTCAATGAAAGGAGAAATTACAGGGTCAATAGACAGGTGGCATTGGTCTTCATTACATTTGTAGCCAATAAGTCTTCATATAATCAGAGGACAATATGGTGACCTTGAATAATCAGATGGTGGCATTAAGAAACATCCTCAGAAGCATTTGTAGAACACAAGTCTCATGCCTGACCTCCTTCCTCATACATTATGCAGAATCCACAAATGTCCACCTGTTCTCTTTGAAATAAGACACTTTATTCATTTAATGGTCGCCATTTCTAAAAGAGACAAGAGAAATTTGAAAGTCAACAGCCAAACTAAACAACAGCACAAGGAAATTACCAGACATCCAGAGGAGATATAATTTTGCAGAAAAAGGGACCTGGAGGCTTCAGTGGGGTGCAAGGGTGGAGAGGTAGATGGGCAGATGAATAGAACTGTGGATGGCTAGAACAATTGACAGATAGAATGACATAATGATAGAATAGTAGAACAATAGATGGATAGAAAGAGATTTAGTTTAAGTATTGGCTCATGCAATTATGGAAGCTGAGAAGTCCCACAATGTGCTGTCTGCAAGTTGGAGACCCAGAAAAGCCAGTGGTGTCATTGAAGAAGGTCTGAGAGCTGGAGAGACAATGATGTAGATTCCAGTCCAAGTCTGAAGACCTGAGAGCTGGGAGCACTCAGGGCAGAAGATAAATGTCCCAGCTCAGCAGTGAGGAAGAAAGAGGGAGAGTCAGCCTTCCTCCACCTTTTTTATCTCTTCTGGCTTTCAGGGGATTGAACGATGTCTGCCCACATTGTGGAGGTTTCATCTGCTTTAATCTATGGATTCAAATACTAATCTCTTCCGGAAACACCCTTACAGACACACTAAAAAATAATGTCTAATCAGGGATCTTGGCATTCCATGACCCAGTCAAAGTGACAGCTAAAATGCGTCATTAAAGGAGCATTCCTGAGATCCCAGGATATAGATGTAGGCATGCTTTTAAAACAAAATTATTTTTACTTTAAATTCGGGGATACATGTGCAGGTTTGTTACATGGGTATATGGCATAATGCTGGGGTTTGGACTTCTAGTGAACCCATAACCCAAATAATGAACATTGTACCCAATAGATAATTTTTCAGTGCTTAACTTTCTCCCACCCTCTCCCTCTTTTCGAGTCCCCAGTGGTTTTGTTTCTGTTTTTCTATTTTTCTTTTCTTTTTTTTTTAAGACACAAAATTTCACTCTATTGCCAGACCATTTTCCTTTTCTTTTTCTTTCTTTCTTTTCTTTTCTCTTTCTTTCTTTCTTTTTTTTTTTTTTTTTAAGACAGGGTCTTGATCTGTCACCCAGGTTGGAGAGCAGTGGTGCAATCACAGCTCACTGCAGCCTGGAACTCCTGGGCTTAAACAATTCTCCTGCCTCAGCCTCTCTAGCATCTGAGACTACATGCAGATGCCATCATGCATGGCTAACAGGCATGCATTTTATCTGTCCAGAATCTTAGCCAGGGTTATGAATGCAGCTTTAAGGATATGCTGTTATCTTCGTTTACATTCTGAGAATTCATGTCACTCAGCCAGATGAGAGCCCTGTCCCATCTTTCCTCCTCCTGCTCTGCGCTTTCTTCTTCCCTTTCCTCTTACTCTGAAGGCAACTGACAGTCTCCAACTCCTTTTCCCTTGTAACCATGTTCTGCATCCCCTGGGGCACCTGCAGCAAGCAGAAAATAGCAACGGTGCAGACATCTCAGTAAGTCTGTGTGTTGTGTTCACTCAAGTCTGTGTACTGTGTTCACTCAACTATTTAGTTCTCCAACCAAGCACTTCCATCCTTTAAAAAAATTGAATTTTCTTTCATTAATTCATACATTCAAGAACTATTTCACAGGTTCTGAACTTAGTTCTCAGGATACAAATGTGTTCAGATTCTATTTAAGAATTCCTAAGCTTTGTCTTTTAGATTTTTTGTATTACTTCAATCTCTCATGTTCTTTTACAGACAGTAAGCTACATATTCTATCTCCATTTCTTCAAATAAAAAGGGTGTGTGGTTTAACTCATGCATCATCACCACCTTTTGGGAAAAGAGCAGAACTGATATTAAAGGGCTGAGGCTGTGCTTCCTGAAAAAAAAAAAAAAAAAAAAAAAACTCAAGGTTATCTCTCTATGCCCTCCTATGTTCCAAACTTGCCTGAGGGTTTGTCTGAGGCCAAACTTCCAAATGGATTTATGGCATCAAAACAAAACAAAACAAAACAAAAAACAAGTAGATCCAATGTGGTTAAAATTGTTGGCTGTTATATTTGAGGAGTGCCAGGACGTTTGTGCATGGAACATCTGGCACAAGATGATCCCATATTCCCACAGACATCACAGACTCACCTAAGGGAAAGGAAGATTTAAGAAGCTTAGTGGTTGAGAATAAAGGTCAACCCAGGTGGACCTGCATGGACCAATTCTTGGAACAAATGGAAATAACAACAGTTATGTGAATACCAGCAATACATAGATGATAACACAGATGCCTGGATACCACCACGCCCTATCTGTACTCCTTGGTCCAACACAAACAAAGCCTACCAACCTCCTTCTTCCCAAGAATAGACAGCACCCATGTAAAAGACGGTCCCCTGACTTGTGTCTGCATTTCACCAATACAAACACATTCTGTTCTTTATAAACTCAGTGTATTAGCCCGTTCTTGCATTACTATAAAAAAATGCTTGAGACTGGGTAATTTATAAAGAAAAGAGATTTAATTGGCTCACAGTTCTGCAGGCTGTATAGGAAGCATGGTGTCAACCTCTGCTTCTGGAGAGGACTCAAGAAGCTTATAATTATGGTGCAAGGAGAAGGGGGAGCAGGCCCTTCACATGGCAGAAGTTAGGAGAAAGAAAGAGAGCGAGGGAGAGAAAGAGAGAGAGAGAGAGAGTTGGGGGGTGCCACATGATTTTAAACAATCAGATCTCACAAATCTCACTCACTATCATGAGGACAGCAACAAGAGGATGGTGCTAAGCCATTCATGGGAAATTAGCCCTTATGATCTAGTCTCTTCCCACCAGGCCCCCCTCCAATACTGGGGATTACAAATTAACATGAGATTGGGGCAGGGACACAGATTCAAGCTATATCACTCAGGTTCTTCTGCATGAGAGCAAGACTCACTGTAGATTGTACGAAGGGCTGCGATTTATTCCTGTCCGAGTCCACAAGAGCATCTGGGAGAGAGGTACTTATTTTGCTGGAGCACACTCAGGAAGACTGCCTCAGACGATGTTCCCAAGAGGCTCGAAGTACACGGTCAACTGCATGTCATGAGATGCTTCCCCGGTGAAGGATGAGTTCCTCAGGGTATTAAATTTAAAAGGTGAATCCAGGGATGAAAATGGAAAGAAATATTATTGGAGATTGTGTCTTGGCTAGGGGTATAAATATAACTTTTAGCCATGGAGAAACATGACGCTTTGTGTGTAGAAATGATCAGATCTTTATATTAAATCTGAAAATTAAAACTGTGCCCCGTTCTATTTCCCCTGCCTCTTCAGCCTCAACAGCACAAGAAGAAACATCTTTAGATACAATCCTGATAACCCCACGTCTACTCCCCATCCACCATCCACTTGCCAAATATACCATCCATCTCTTCCTATGTTCCACTGTATCAGGATCTAATGAATATTGAATATTGTATTCTTGCAATAAAGTATGCTAGAGAAAAAAATGTTATTAACAAAATCCTAAGGAAGAGAAAATATATTTACTATTCATTAACTGGAAGTCGATCATCATAAAGGTCTTCATCCTCATCGTCTTCAGGTTGAGTAGGCTGAGGAGGACGATAAAGAGGAGAGGTTGGTCTTGCTGTCTCGGGACTGGCAGAGCCAAAATAAAATCCAAAAAATCAAACTTGCATTGTTTAAGGGTCAACCACATCTGCCTTCCAATACACTTGGTAGAAAAAGTTCATCTTTCTCTTAGATTTTCTCACTTATTGTCTAGCGGTGGGAAGAACTTCATCTTTCTCTTAGAGTTTCCCACTTAGTTTATCCAGTGGTAGGGCAGAAACAACCTTCTATTTTTTCCAGGTTATCAGCCCTTTGAAGGGTTTTCTTCCAAACCTTTTTTTAATGGCTTTTTTAAAATATTGTTTTATTTCTAATATATTTAGGGGGGTACAAGTGCAGGTTTTTTACATGCATATATTGCACAGTGGTGAAGTCTAGGTTTTAGTGAACCCATCATTCATATAGTGAACATTGTACACATAGGTCATTTTTCAACCCTTTCTCCCCTGCCACCCTCCCCTTTTTTGGAGTCCCCAGTGTCTATTGTTTCCATCTATATGTCCAAGCGTACACATTTTTTAGTTCCCACTTATAAGTGAGAGCATGTGGTATTTTATTTTCTGCTTCTGAGTTAATTCACTTAGGATAATGGCCTGCAGGTTCACCCATGTTGCTGCAAAAGACATAATTTCATTCTTTTTTATGGCTAAGTAGTATTCCATAGTGTATATGCACCACATTTTCTTTATACAATCCTCTGTTGATGGACACTTACGTTGATTCCACATCGTTGCAATTGTGAATAGTGCTGTGATAAACACACAAGTGCAGGTGTCTCCTTGATAGAATGATTTCTTTTCCTTTGGATACATATAGCTAGTAGTGGAATTGCTGGATCAAACCCTGGTTCTATTTTTAGTTCTTTGAGAAATCCTCATACTGTTTTCCAGAAAGGTTCTAACACTTTGATGTGGTTTGGCTGTGTCCCCACCCAAATCTCGAATTGCAGCTCCCATAATTTCCACGTGTAATGGGAGGGACCGGGTGGGAGGTAATTGAAACATGAATGCGGGTCTTTCCAATGCTGTTCTTGTGACAGTGAATATGTCTCATGAGACCTGATAGTTTTATAAAGGGGAGTTCCCCTGCACACACCCTCTTGCCTGCTGCCATGGAAGACATGACTTTGCTCCTTCGCCTTCTGCCATGACTGTGAGGCTTCCCCAGCCATGTGGAACTGTGAGTCCATTAAGCCTCTTTCCTTTATAAATTGCCCAGTCTTGGGTATGTCTTTATTAGCAGTGTAATAACAGACTAATATGTCCTTGATTGAATATCTGAGCAATTCTCTCACCAGCCAGCTGGATTCACTATTCTCCACTCTCTTCCATGTGTGCAGAGCCCCAGTCCTGCCTTGTGCTGCACTCATCAGTCTCTGTACACACACCCAAAAGGATGAATAGTTAAGAAAATCTAACATTGTGCAGACTGGGATACAAGAAAAAAAGTCCACTTACCATTGCTCTTCGACCTGACTGTTTCTGTCTGGGTAGCTTCCTCTCTCACGTTCCTCAATGATCCTTCCACTCCAGAACCATTCCTTCAAACCCCACAGAAGCCCTGCTAGCCTCTCCCTGGAACCGTTCCCATTTTAGGATTTCTTACACTGCAACCTGTTATTCCTATCACATAAGGCATCTCGTTACAATGTAGAATCCATTTCACAATCCCAGGTGGAGCTAGAGGTTCACCATGTCTAGCAAACTCTCCCATGGTGACATGATGCGTGTCTGTTTTCCTTGAACTTCTCCCCTCCACTTTTTTCAAGTGTTTCTTCTCCATTTATCAAACCCAAGCTGGTGTTTTCTGTCATTGCGTCTGTTGATTTTCTCCATTTATCTAACTTTACTTGCTGGTGTTTTCTGTGTCATGGGGTCCACTGATTTCCTCACTTTACCTTGTTCCCTAGGTTGTCACAGCATGCACACTTTTTGTTTCACTTACCAGCTCTGTGCCTCTTTCGTATCTACATCATAGATGCACTTCCACTAGCTTCACTCTCATACCTCCAACCACATACCTGTGATGCCTTCCTGGATATACACAGACACTCAAAGTCAGCAAGGTTACAACACACTCAGCATGTCTCTGCCTAAGTGGTTCGTCCACCTGCATTTCTTCCTTTCATGTGCTGTACCAATCACTCACACTGGAAAATCCGATTATCAACCTTATCTTCTTTTCCCCTTAAGCTAGGGGTCCTCAAACCCCGGGCCATGGAATGGTACTGGTCTGTGTCCTGTTAGGAACCGTGCCACATAGCAGGAGGTGAGCGACAGGCAAGCGAGCGAAGCTTCATCTGTATTTACAGCCTCTTCCCATCACTCGCATTACCACCTGAGCTCTGCCTCCTGTCAGATCAGCAGTGGCATTAGATTCTCATGGGAGCACAAACCCTATTGTGAACTGAGCGTGTGAGGGATCTAGATTGTGTGCTCCTTATGAGAATCTAATGCCTGGTGATCTGTTACTATCTCCCATTACCCCAGATGGGACCATCTAGTTGCAGGTAAACAAGCTCAGGGCTCCCACTGATTTCACATGATGCTGAGTTTGAGTTGTACAATTATTATATATTATGATGTAATAATAATAGAAATAAAGTGCACAATAAATGGCATGTGCTTGAATCATCCCGGAACCATCCTCCCCACCACCAGTCCGTGGAAAAATTGTCTTCCACTAAACCAGTCCCTGGTGCCAAAAAGGTTGGGAACTGCTGCCTGAAGCTTCTCCTCCCACATCCATCACCTCCCCCAATCAATGGCCATATTCTGGTGATTGAAACTGCTAAATATCTCCTGAAAATCTCACCACTCTCCTCTAGTTTACTTGTTTTGTTCATGCCCCTGTCTTCTCCTGGCTTGCCTATTACAAAGTTGTCTATGTGAGTCTCTGCCCTTAGGTTAATGACATCAAACCTACCCTCTATTCAGAAGACACTCCTGAAAACATGCATGATCATTTAACTCCTTCCAACTCTTCAGTGGCTTACCATCGCCTGCAGGATGTCATCAAAACTAATTAACATGCTAGACCAAGCTGTGAAAGCCTCATTTCTCCATACTCCCGGCCTCTTAACTTTATGCTCTGACCACTTTCTACTCCAAGGGTGGTCCATGAATGGGTAGCATCAGTCTCAGCTTGGAGCTTGTTAGAAATGCAGAATCAAAGACACAACCCCAGACACAGAGAATTGGAACCTGCACTAAGCAGAATCCCAGAGGATTGAAATGCTCAAAGCATGGTAGAAAAGTGCTGCTCTAACACGGAATTTCCAAATCTAGATTCCATGACACACTCTTCCAGGAGAAACTCATTAATTCATTAAGCAATCGGTACACCTACATTTATTTATTTATTATTAGGAAAAAAATCTGTTTCTACTCTAGTTTGAGAGAGGATCTCGCTCTGTTGCCCAGGGTGCAGTGGCGCAATCATGGCTCACTGCAGCATTGACCTTCCGGGCTCAAGCAATTCTTCTACCTCAACCCCCTGAGTAGTTGGTACTATAGTCATGCACACAGCTACTTTTAGTACTTTTTGTACAGATGGGGTTTTGCCATGTTGTCCAGGCTGGTCTAAAACTGTTAATTGTGCTGAATTTAGTTTCTCTGTTTGCTTCCTTTTTGTCTTTTATGAATTTTTGCACTGATTATTTTCTTTCTTCTCTCCAGGAGGAGATTAGCTATTTACATATCATTGGTTTTGTTTCCCAACAGAACCAGCCCCTCAATTGGTCAGAATGTTATTATATTAACAAATTATTTTCTTCCTGTCTCTTTAATATTTTGTTTTCTTTTAAACAAATTGAGTATAATTTATTAATTTAATATGTATTTATTATTAAAGGTGTCTACATTTGGAAATGTCTCTTGGGCTTTATTTATACTACAGTTTTAGACTTGTAATATTTTATATATTTTATCCAGATGGTTTGAGATTAAAGTTTTGATGTCTCAGCTTAAAATTCATTTGCTGGTTTGAAAATAAACAAATTCATGTGGTCCACAATTTTCCTATATTCATAGTCCTTTTATACTTTGTCACAGAATTCAGTTTAAGTAATTATAGTTTGAAATATAGACTATCTTTGTGGACTAATATATGGCTAAATTTTATAAAGATTTTTGGTGTCTATATGATGAAAGATACTGTCTAATGAGGTGGAAAGGGATAATGTAATAAAGTTTAAGTATTAGGATTATGTTAACCACATTAAAGGAGTTACGTACATTCTCTTTATTCCGTAATCCTGTAACATAAAGTTTGTATAGATTTAGCATTGTTTCCATAGTAAATATTTGGTAGAATTTACTCGGAAAACAGTCAGGACCTGAAGTTTCATTTATGGGAAATGTTGAAACCCATATTCAATTTTTGAGACCCATATTAGTATTGAAACTCATATTTAATTGAAATTTTCATTCTTTTTTTAAAACTAGATGTAGCACTGCCCAAATTTTCTATTGCTTCTTGTGTTGGTTTCACAGTGTTACGCTTCTCCAGGAATTTTTCCATTTCCTCTTAGTCATCAAATGTATAGTCATAAATTTAGTGGTAATATTCTCTTATTTTCCTTTCAGTGTCAATTCTTTTTATTGTTCACTCTGGTAATCTGTGCTTTTAATTTGTCAGTCTCAGTCATGATTTATCAATTATAATCATCTCTTTGAATTTCTTTCCAATTTTTGTTTTCAATTTCAGTGAATGATGCTTTAATCATCACCTGTCCCAGTATAGACACAAAAATAATAAACATGGACAGAATATCCTGCTGTTTTATGACAAGTCTAAAGAACATGTTTGCGGAAAATTCTTCAAGATTCATGACATCAACGCTTCACCTCATTGTGCTACTCATTGGCATCGATGGGTCAAAACCTCCTAGAAAATGGTATTTGTAAATAATGCATTCTGGTAATTTTAGATGGCAAGGATGGGGATGCAGATCAATGGGTCCAATCCTCCTAGAAAATGGTATTTGTAAATAATGCATTTTGGTAATTTTAGATGGCAAGGATGGGGATGCAGACAGAGTATTTCAGATGATGGGGATTTATGGAAGATATGTACAGGAAAGTTACAAAAGATCAAACCTAAGTAGGACTCCCAGAAGTCCCCATAGTGCAAGGACACCTAGAACTTCAGGACAGCAGGGTTTCTTGGAGGCAGCACTACTGATTATTGACTCTGCTTTGTTGTAGGGAGTTAGCCAGGTGGATGCAGACTCATGACATGATTTGGTGATCCCAGCAGGGGCTGGATTTTCCCGATGGATTTGTCTACCATGTGTGAAGTGAAGAATGCATGCAGCCAAGCAGGGCAGCCCTGACTTGACCCCCTTAGAAGTGAGGGAGTCCGTGCAGTGGCCGAAGAGCACTGCAGCAGGTGCAGAAAAAATGGTGGGTAACTCCTTTACTCATTAGACAACTAGGGCTGATTAATAGAACGTTCACAATAGTGGTTTTTACAGGAGAGGAAAAAAAAGTTTATACTATTTTGAGGGACATGTGTCTTTAAAATTTTTGGACTTACCACTCTGTCATTGATATTTTGGGGGATATCAAGAAAAGTCTTAGAAATTTAAAAAATGCTTAAAAATACATATATTATATGAATTTGTATTGTACATTAATAAAATTGATTTAATTAATATTTTATTATGTGATATATACTTAAAATACATAAATTTCTGTATCTATATATACATACATAGATATAAATATAGATAGCTATAGATTAATATAGATGGATAGAGACACAATGTGGTAAACAGATAAAGCTTTAATTTTATCCTATATAAAGAGATTTTTGCCTAAATGAAATCAATTATCCAGAATAGTGCTTTTTGAATGGCTATTATTAAACAGTCAAAAAAAAACAGATGTTGGTGAGGTTGTGGATAAAAGAGAATGCTTGTACACTGCTAGTAGGAATGTAAATTAGTTCATCTGCTTTGGAAAGCAGTTTGGTGATTTCTCAAAGAACTTAAAACAGAAAGACTATTTGACCCAGCTATCCCATTACTGGATATAGACCCAAAGGAAAATAAGTCCTTCTACCAAAAAGACACATGCACTCACATGTTCATCGCAGCACAATTCACAATAGCAAAGACATGGAATCAACCTAGGTGCCCATCAATGGTAGATTGAATTTTAAAAAATGAGGTGTCTATACAAGATGGAATACTACATAGCCTTAAGAAGAATGAGATCATATCTTTGCAACAACATGAACGCAGCTGGAGGCCATAATCCTTAGAAAATGAATGCAGGAACAGAAATCCAAAGGCTGCATGTTCTCACTTATAAGTGGGATCGAAACATTGAGCACACATGGACACAAAGAAGGGAACAACAGACACAAGGGTCTACTTGAGGGTGAAGGGTGGGAGGAAGGAGAGAATTAAAAAATTACCTATTGGATACGACGCTTATCACCTGGATGATGAAATAATCTGTACACCAAACCCCCGTGACACACAATTTACCTACGTAACAGACCTGAATAGTGCTTCTCAACCAGCAATGTGAGAATGACTTACAAAACCTTTCTAAGTTTCCCCTAGTGAGCAAAAGTGCCACCAGTTCTGATCTACTGGTAAGAAAATGTCTATTTGTGGTATCATGTTATGCGAAAAATGTGATTACGACATGGAAAAATGAACAATGCACTCCATCCTGTGATTATATCTGACTTTAATAATGCCACCAAAATGACAATTTAAAGATGCTGCTCTGCAGAAGACCTCCAGAAAGCATAGACCAGTGCTTTGCAGCATTATTTTAATGGATATAGCAACTATTACTGAGCAATAAATACAAGCCAAATTTCCTTCCTTGTCGTTGTTTTTACTGAGGGAATAGGAATTCATAATAAATCTTGATTTATGAGTACATGTCAACATTTCAGTAAGTCATCAAATTCTTCAAACCTAGTATTCTAAAGGCTCACTGCCGCTCAGATCCAGTTGAATCCAGGCATCCTTCTAGCATGAAGCTATATAAACAAAGTGGTGCAATTAGAGAAACTTCAAATTTGTGCTTTTCCATCTTTAAAGCAACTGTGACCAGGAACAAATGTATTATACTACTTAGACACCTAAAACATCATTTCCCTTTTTCCCAGGGGAAAAATAGACAATGAAAGTAAAGTAAAAAGAAATACAACTTTAAATAACTAATTATAAATGCTTTTATGATCTAAATTTAATTGTAGGCAGCTGCTTATATACACAAAGAACAGTACACTCAAATAATTCCTACCAGTCAATTTGTTAGTATACCAAGATAAGCTGCTTTTTTCTAATGCCAGTTAGGGCTCCATCAAAGAACACATTTGTTTCCAGTTGAATTGAGAAAATTATAGCTTTTTTGGGGGAAGAAAATAACTGCCAAAATCCTGGTGTGCAGTGTGTGTGTGTGTGTGTGTTCACACTCAAATCTTCCAATGAGCTAATGTTTCTCTTTAGTTTTTTTCCTTTTTAATTTTTGTGGGCACATAGTAGGTGTATATATTTGTGTGGTATATGTGATGTTTTGAGCCTTATTACACAAATTCCTGAAGCTTGTTAGGTGAGCTGGTAATATAATACAGATACAGGTTATAGTTGTAAGCAAATAACCCCTTAATCACTCTCCTCCCGCTAAGTGATCTTTGCAACCAGCGTTCCCCATGGCATGTCTAAACATAGTGGACTTGCTTGGTTGTAGGACCAAGATACACTCCTGGGATAAATGTGACCGAGTTTTATCTGCTGCCAGGGCTTTCAGATGGGTTGACCTGGCAATAGGTCCCCCCTGGGACTGATGATCAGGAAGAGTTAGTACCTGAAACGCAAGATGCGCTGTTACATTTGAATTTCAGATTCACGATTGGTTTTTTTCTTAGTGTAAGCATGTCCCATGCAATATCTGGGATATACTGATACTTTAAAAAATGTGTTCATTGTTTATCTAAAATTCAGCTGAGAGTCCTTGTTTTGTTATTGTTGTTATTGCTTTGTTTCTTAATAATCAGACAAAGTGCTGAGAATGGAGTTTGTTACCTGTGACTGGCTCCAAAGTCCCTGGAGGTCTGAAGTTTGCAGATCATCAGAGGTGACAGGACGGAGTGGACAGGCCAGTGGTTCCTTTGAATGAGGAGAAGATATATTACATAGCTATCGACAAAACTGGAAGGCAAGTGGGGTTTCTGAGGACCTATTACAAATTATCTAGGCAAGTGGTTGCTCAACCTTTTAGGGCTGGCCATCCTTAAACAGAGGACCAACATAGAGCTGACGTAAGGTATCACTTACCTCTTTTAGGAGTAACATCTTAATGATTCTATTCATTGAACTAGGCTTTGTAAAATTGAATCACATCTGTTACAAGGATCTGGCAAATTCTGAAAATGGCTCCAAAACAAAAAGATCAGCAACAGTAGCATTTGTGTCACCCAAATCACCAGAAGTAGATCCAATTCACAAACTCTTTACTGTGTCTTAAAACAAACCAAATGAAACCAGTACGTCAAAGAGAGATCTGCACTCCCATGTTCATTGAGGCACTATTCACAATAGCCAAAATATGAAATCAACCTAGATCCCCCATCAATAATGGATTTCATAAGCAAATCTGGTACATATATACCATGGAATACTACACAGCCATAAAAAAGAACAAAATCATTTCCTTTGCAGCAACATGAATGCAGGTGGAGGCCACTATTTTAAAAGCATTAACACAGGAATAGAAAATCAAATACTGTATGTTCTCACTTTTAAGTAGGAGCTAAACATTGCGTACTCACGGACATAAAGATGGCAACAATTGACGCTGGTGACTACTAGAAAGGGTAAGAAGGAAAGGTGACAAGGGTTACAAACTAACTATTGGGTACTATGCTTACTACCTGAGTGATGGGATAAATTGTACCTCAAACCTCAGCATCACACAATATACCCATGTAACAAATCTCAACATGTACTCCCCTGAATCCCGAATAAAGGTAGAAAATATTAAATAAGTAAATAACACCGCATTTTACAAATGTCTCTTCTCAAAATCCCAATATCTCATCCATGTAGGGTTTTCTTTCATACAAACCACACACCCACACAACAGCGACCGATGTTCATCTTCCTTTGATTCTTCTCTTATCCAGTTTCCTTCTCTACTGTCTCCTTTCACCCCTCCCTCCCAGAAGTAGAAAATACCTTTGCCTCATGTACACTGGGGCAACTTCTCTCTCTTCTTCAAAACTTGGTATCAGATGTCACCCTGACTGGCATTTACTACCCAATCGCTTATTAAGCCAAGTAACTTTCAAACAGTGCCCATCTCTCCATGCAGGGATCCCGTTGCCTGTTGCATTCCAGGGCAGAGGTGTCCTCTGCTCCAAGTTAGTGGCTCAAGTGTTTGCCCAACGCTGGAAACAGAGTGGGCAGATGTCCAAAGAGTGTTGACTATCTGCTGTGGATCACACAATAAAAGTGAAAAGAAAATAACTAACATTTTTTTTCTTTTTTAGCTGAATAAAAACGAGATAATTGTGCCCCAGTCAACACTGAGAGGTAAATACTAATGACTTTGTGCTGTTACTCTCCCTTTTCTTTTGTTTCCTCCTCTTTTTACATTATTTACTTAGAACAGTATTTTAAAAAATTAAAATATGAATACGCTACTACTAGAAGGGTTATTAGAATTTTTAAGTATAATTGAATTTTTTGAAGCCTGAAAAACAATTTTTTAATATAGTAAAGGAAAAGTAAGCCTTCAGAAAGGCAATCGATCATATAGAGTGATCAAAGTATTGACATTTATCAATATGTTGCTAATAGCTTTGATTTGGTGGGTGAAGATTTGGTGGGAGCAGGGGAGCAATTGCTTCGTTGTTGCTTTTCATTCATTTCTGCTGTATTATACCCTAAATTTCGTTATGAGGCTGATTTTTAAAAAATTGTTTACGTCTATTGATTAAAAGTTACAAGTATAAACACACAGGTTTTTTTCTCTTTCTGACTTTTCTGGTCAACCAAACCTGTTGCCCATTTGTGTGTGTTATATTAGACGGTTAAAGCAGCGCATATGTTCATGGAATTGCTGAGTAGCAAGGTAAATTAGTTTGTAATTCCATCACAAATTAGACCCCAATAATAGTGTGTCCTAAGGGAAAGGAGATCAATGTGGGTTGGAGAAATCAGAGGACGCAGATGTCGAAGAGGCATTTTTGAAAGACAGACAGGTTTTAAATAAAGGTGAGGAAGGGGCAAAGTCATTACAGCTAGAGGGTAGTCATTACAGGTAGTCATTATTTGCTAGAGAAAGGAGAGTGGTTTCCCATCAGGGATGAATAAGCCTCATGAAAGAATGTGTTACAGGCTGGGCACGGTGGCTCACGCCTGTAATCCCAACACTTTGAGAGGCCGAGGCTGGTGGATCACTTGAGGTCAGGAGTTTGAGACCAGCCTGGCCAACATAGTTAAACCCCCGTCTCTACTGAAAAAAAAAAAAATTAGCTCGGTGTGGTGGTGCAACAGCTGTAATCCCAGCTACTCGGGAGACTGAGGCAGGAGAATCACTTGAACCCGGGAGGAGGAAGTTGCAGTGAGCCAAGATCGTGCCACTGCCTGGGCAACAGAGCAAAATTCCCTCTGAAAAAGAACAAAAAACAAAAAATAATGTGTTACAAAGGAGAGATAAAATACTGAAACTAGAGTACTAGAGTATAATGTGAGTTAGTAGAGATACATATGGGAGAGCCCAGATACAGGAAAGTTACAGTGCATTTCCATTAGCCTCAAGGCTGTTTCTCAATTACTTGTTACTCACAGTGTTGCTCATCTTTTTGTGTATGTGACGTCTTGTTTTCTTAAAAAGATTTTAGACTTGTTCTTGGAGTGATTTAAGCTGATCACAATCTTAGTGAAGAACACTTACTAAAAGCTTGTTAAAATTTAAAATAAATAAGTAGAACAGAGATAAAATCATCGTCATCATCTTTATCATCATTACCACCATCATCACCAACACCATCACTATCATCACCATCATCATCATCGCCATCACCATCATCATTATCATTATCACCATCATCACGATCATCATCATCCCCATCATCACCATCATCATCATCACCACCATCATCAACATTATTACCATCATCACCATTATCATCACTGTTATCACCATCATTGCTATCATTATTACCATCATTACCATAACCATCATTGCCATCATCACCATCACCTTCATCATCACCATCATCAGCATCCCCACCATCACCATCATTACCATTATCACTATCACAGATGAGGACAATTTATTTTATAGAAAGAAAACAAGAAAAAGGCTAAGAGTGACATGATTCACCAGTAGAAAAGTATAAGCTTCTGGTTAAGGTGGAGACACTCTATTTTAACCTCCCTTTAGCGATTAGCATTTATTGAGTTCTTTCCATGTTCAGAGTCTGAGGGAATAGAGGTAGACCCAATTTTTTTTTAAAAGGAACACACAGATCCGTGTACTTAGTTTATAAACCCATTGCAACTTTTATGCATCTATTTTATGCATTAATCTCTGAGTAAAAGCTACTTGAGGTTTTCATCAGCTCTAAAACTTGCCAGAAATAACCTATGAAATGCCTCCTTTTAATTTTGTGGGTCTGCTGGCTGTTGTGTTAGGAGGCATTACCCATTGCCAGTGCAGTCTAGTCTCACTGCCAAAAATGACTCTTCACACCAGGTAATTAGATTAGGACCAGCAGGCTGGAAGATAAAGGCCACTCAGTTCCTCAGGCAGAAGAGTACACTTTATTTTTTTACCAACTTAAGATTTCCAAGCAGAAATAACCTGGAGGAAAAACTGTTACAGACAAGAGATTCATCAAGCCCATGAAATATAATTAGAACTTTCAGTTCTTTCCCACAAGAGGAATTCTAAAGGGGCATTGAGAAATTTGCAATAGAATTCTAATCCTACTCAAGTAATAGATGCATTTAGCACACGTCAGTGTTTAACACTGTCTGAGTTTCGTAGATGGAGGAAGTTGGAAAATATGCAATTAACAATAAATGGGGACAATGTGGGCCCCTGAGATAGATCGTTCTGAATTTGTGATTCTACCTAAAAATATACAGGTAGAACAGCATTGAGTACTCTCCTAATGTAAAATGCCATGTCTCCCTGCAAAGCCTGAGATCCTGAGGTATTTGTAAATTTAAGAAGACAGAAATAAGAAGAGCACACTGAAGGTGATGTTTACACACCAGGCAGGCTTTCCAGACAAAATATTGCAAGGGACATACTTACACTAAATAATTACTCATTTTTTTCTGCAAATCAAAATTAACTTGCCCTATTTGCTAAATCTGGCAATCCCTCCTGGTCACTACTCTGTACTTCTATGAGTTTGACTTTTTTAGATTCCACATGTAAGTGAGATTATGTGGTATTTGTCTCTCTACTCCCGGGTTGTTTCACTTAGCATAATCTCCTCCAGCTTTATCCACACTTTTACAAATGACAGAATTTCCTTCTATTTTAAGGCTGAATAAAATCCTATTGTGTATGTATATGTCATTCTAATCTCCTTTTATACCACCTAGAGCACATCCTAACTTAGATGCCTTCATCATCTTTAACTTTAATCTTGAGACGTTTTTCCTTGGCAAGGCTCAGAGTGAGGGTTGCTATTGGCTTCTAGTGGGTGGAGAGCACAAAGGCTGATAAACCTCTTACAGTGCATGGGACAGTCTCATGCCACACAAATAATAATCCAGGCCCAAATTGTCAGGTGTGCTGCTGTTTTAACCCAGATCTCTTGTCTTCTTCATCCCATAAGAGTATTTGAAATGAATAATTGAAGCATCTTTTTCCCTTTTTAGGTACTAAGACTAATGCAGCTGCACGCCAGCATAATTTTCCCCCCTAAGCACTCAAAATATCTTTCCAGAAATATAATAATAATAATAATAATAATAATAATGATTGCTATTATTATTTGCAGTCCAACTGTATACAGTACCCAGTTTTTGGAAAATTAGCCTACTTATATAAGAGTTAATAAAGTAATAGGACAAAATGCCCCTGTCTTAAAATATTCAAACCTTGTTTGGAAAGAATATGCAAACAACACACATTTTGCTAAGAACATACAGCGCAATGAATACAGGCTAAATGAAAGACATAATTGCTAAATAGTTAGGGCCAATCAAATAATGCAGAAATGCCTTACACTGAAGAAATACTGCTCATCTTGATCAAATATGACCACAAAGTTACCTTGTCTAATCCTAGTGCTGAGCAATCAATTGCTCTAGAAGGATGTAAAGAATGGTAGAATGTTTTGTTTTGTTTTTGAGACAAGGTCTCACTCTGTCACCCAGGCTGGAGTACAGTATCTCCATCTCAGCTCACTGCAACCTCCACTTCCCAGCCTCAAGCCATCCTCCCACCTCAGCCTTCCAAGTAGCTGGGACTACAGGTGAGCACCATCACGCTCAGCTAATTTTTTGTATTTTTTGTAAGAAACAAGGTTTCACCATGTTACCCAAGCTGGTCTTGAACTTGTGAGCTCAAGTGATTTGCCCTCCTTGGACTCCTAAAGTGCTGCGATTATAGGCATGAATCGCCACGCCCAGCCAAGACTGGCAGGGTTCTGTTTCAAGTCTATTTTCATGATAGGAAATAACGGGTAATATTTTTCAGTTGTCTTCCTCAAGTTCAAGTACTTTTATGAGAAATTGGCAAATCCAGGTCTCTTCCCCCAAGATGATGACAATCTCTAGAGAAAACATTTAAAAAATTACATGAAGAAAAGGAAAGTTGATATCATTCCCAAACCTCAAGTTATAGTTTCAGAGCCTTTTAAGGTATTATTTTGTTTTAATTGACAAATAATAATTGTATATATTTATAGGGTACAATTTGAGGTCTTAATATCTATATATAGATAGATATAGATATACACACATGTATATAAAACATGATATATTACATGATTAAATGTAGCTAATTAGCATATTCACCACTTTAAAAACCTATCATTTGTGGTGAAAACATTTCAAATCTACTGTTTTAGCAATTTTGACAGATGCATTATGTTATGATTAACTATAGTCAGCATGCTGTACAATAGATCTTTCAAACTTATTCTTCTCGTCTAATTGGAACTTTGTATGCTTTGACCAACATCTCCTAAGCCTTCCACCCAGCTCCTGGTAAGTACCATTCCATTCTCTACTTCTATGAGTTTTACTTTTTTGGATTTCACATATAAGTAAGATTGTGTGGTATTTGTTTCTCTATGCCTGGTTTATTTCACTTAACATTCTGTCCTCCAGTTTCATTCATGCTGTTGCAAATGACAGAATTTCCTTCTGTTTTAAGGCTGAGTAGAATCTCATTTGTATCCACACAACATTTTAAAAATCTCCTTTTCCACCACCTGGAGGACATCCTAACTTGGTTGCCTTCATCACCTTTAACTCATCATGACCAAGTGCATCATCTCTTTGCCAGCATATCACTAGTGATCATTGCCACTCCAGTGTCCATTGTCTCAATTCATGTCTTCACTATCCCTTTCCAAGCAAAAAGCACACAAGATTAAGCCTGGACTCTGCTCTCTTCCCTCCTCTGAGATCCTGTGTGTCAGCAAGTCCTGTCAATTCCACTTGGTAAATACCAGTTGAACGCACCCATTTCCAACCCTGCCCACCCATGATACACATGCACCCAAACCACTACCGTGTCTCCATTACCACTACAAGAAGGCTGCAAAGATCAGAGGAAGCCTGGTTGATGCTAAAAAGAGCATCCACTCTTTTCTCATTGGTACCATCTTGCTTCCCTTCCAAACCAGACAACACTATGTATCCAGAGTTATCCTTCCAAAACAGAACACGAATCTCACCACCCCCAGGCTAAAAATGTCCACATTGCTTTTCATATGAATTATAAATACCTTACTGGATCTGCTGGACCACAACAAAGTCCTCTGCCTGCTGCTCCCATCTCATAATTATCCCTCTTGCTCTCTCCTACCTCTCTCTCATGCTAAGCACCAGCCATATGGGACATGATTTTGCCTGATTTTGCCCTTAAAACATGTTGAGCTTTCTCTCACAGAAGAACATTTCTTATTGTTTAATAACAGCTTGGCTATTTTCTCACACTCAACTTCTACTCAAGGCTACACTCCACCTTTTCTGCATGCTGTTTCTTCATCCCTCATTTCTGCAAAACTTCTTTGACCCACCAGACTAGATTAGGTATCCTCTCTCATCAGCACACTGAATTTAATATAAGGATTGAGTCTCTCATTCTTTCTCTGATCTGTATGATTTGTGACAGCTGAGATGGTTCCTCTCTTAGTCACACACATCACCTGCTTACCTTCAAGCATATTAGAAGTCTGGATGCATACATCTCTCGGCAATTGGTGTAGCTCAAGTTTTACATGTTACAAGTGTTTCAAATTTTGTGAATAACGACAGGATAAATAAACACAAATTACTTTTGCCCATGTTGTTCCGTGAGGAATGTAGAACTATATCACCGTAATGGCAGACTTCTCCCATTTCCGACACAGCCCTGAGGTTGTTCCATGGAAGTACTTGCTGTATTTTCCCTTTTGGTCCATTCTTCGCTTTGACAGAAAGGATCTAGAATCAACAAAAGCAAAACAACAACAACAACAAACAAACAAATAAACAAACAAAAACCCCACACAACAGAAAAAACCACAAGGAAAAATTTTGTACTATTCTTCTCACTCAAGTGGGTGAGAATATGGCATATGGAAGAAATATCCTTGGATTTGTTTCTAACATGACATAAGACTGTGAGGGAGGAATGAACTATATCAGACAAAATTCACCATGTTTTTATTTTGGAAATGAAGGCAGTGGATGAGATTTTTCCAGCACATAGCCCACATATGCCTTCAAAACCTCACATAAAATTTTTACAAAAAAAATAACTCTTCAATTATGCAATTGATCAATCTATCACCAAGCATCAACTCATTTAATAAGATTGACTTTGCCATATTGTCTGGTCACTACTCTGGGTGTATAATTAACTGCTTTGCAAAAATCTCAAATTATATGACTTGTAATGTAACTTATAAGTTGTGTAGCGCTTTCCATCAGAAAGCACACAATACAATTAGGGTTTCTCACCTTGGCCCAATTGACAGTTTGGACCCAGTGATTGTTTGCTATGGGGACCATCCTGTGCACTGTAGGATTTTTAACATCACCCCCTGGTCTCTACACACTGGACCCCAGTAGTGTCCACTCTCCCAACTGTGACAGCCAAAACTCTTTTCAGACATTGTCAAATGTCCCCCACTGGGAGTGATTTTACCCCGGGGGCGGGGGGACATTTGGCAATGTCTGAAAACAGTTTACTGCATGATGATTTAGATAAATTCAACTAAAAATGTATGTCCCTACCATGTTCCAGGCAATATTCTAATGTCCCCTCCAACATCTCTTGCAGTCTAAGAGGGAGAATGAGCACGTGCATGTTCAATGAGTGTGTGCAGACATGGAAGTACTTGGAAGACATGGAAGTATAGAGACAGTACAGAGGCAAAAAAAAAAAAAAAGAGGTACACAGGGATGGATGAATAGATATGTATAAGAAAAAAACTTTCCAGAGATGGTACTAGCTATTCAGGTTTTTGAGAGATGAATAGGAGTTCACCTGGTCACATGGGTGGGGTGGGGGGTGTAAGCAAGTTATCCATGAGTGGGCTGTCAGTAAAACAAAATACAGTACTGAAGATAATAAGGCTGAAACATGAAAAGTTTGGAAAGCAACAGGACACATTATCATTTAGTGAAACACTGTGCAAAGCACAAATCCCATAACATTCAGAAAATGTGGAATGTAGTAAAGGTAGGCAGGCCACACGTTTATCAGGGCAGGAGAACCTGACCCAGACTCTTACTTTCAAATGGGAAATGAAAGGCTTTTACTGTTTTGCTCTGTATGATTTCATAAAAATGAGGGAACCATTGATTATCCATGGTCAGTTTACGGGAAAAAAAAAAGTTATTTTAGCATCCATTGATGCAACTAAGAAAATGCAAACAAGTTAGACGATCCTTTGTCTTCCTAGGACTGATCACCTCACAGCAAGTCTTAGTATTTGCACCATGGGCAACTCGCTGCACAATCACCTGGGACTATCTGTTAAATAGACCCATCCTTGTTCCTACCCAAACTGATAGAACCAGTTTTCCTCGACATGAGATCACAGAATCTGCAAGCAAAATGTTCACCCAGTTTATTCTTACATGCTGCAAAGTCTGAGAATGTCTAGTCTGGTCTAACTTTCATAGTAACCTGCAATTTAAATAGGTAGAATTGCAAATCAAATCTGTTGCTCTATGTGGAAAGTGAGTATAAACATAAAACGAGGAATATATGTCATTGGAGGGTTTCCTAAACATGAAGACAGAGCAGATTTTAAATAAAAAGAATGAAGAGACATTACTTACATGGAAAAAAGCCCAGAGTGAAGGTGAATAAATTAATTTAAATTTTGTTTTTCTTTTTCGGATGGAGTCTTGCTCTGTCGCCCAGGCTGGAGTGTAGTGACACGATCTCGGTTCACTACAACTTCCGCCCCTTGGGTTCAAGCAATTCTCCTGCTTCAGCCTCCTGAGTATCTGGGACTATGGGTATGTGCCACAACGCCCTGGCTAATTCTTGTATTTTTAGTAGAGATAGGGTTTCACCATGTTGGCCATGCTGGTCTCAAACTCCTGACATCAAGTCTTCCACCTGATTGGGCCTCCCAAAGTGCTGGGATTACAGGAGTGAGCCACCACACCTGGTCAAATAAAACCTTGAAATCAAATATTAATTGTCAAAACTTTTTCTTCTATATTCTTTTTTGGGGGATAAAAAAGAGAAGATATAAATGGACACTGGAGGTTTCGGTTGTAAAAATATATATATATATATGTTTATATATTTATATATATTTATGTGTTATATATAATTAAAGACACACATTAGCCAATTTGTATTTCTACGGTAGCTTTTCTTTCACCGAGCCTGTTAAAAATACCATGAATAGTTGCAGGAGGTTTTCATCCTGATTTTTCTTCTTCTTGAGAGGAAGCAGATTATAAACCCATTAAAAAACTATGCTCTAATTGTAAGGCTAAAATGCTGTGAAGAGCCATGGCTCCTTGGTGAATTAAACAGGGTACTTTCAGAGACAGAAATTAATTGCTTGTGACAAACTCGAAGTAACAAGTGAAGAAATAGGAAGAAAGCAGTAGAGTAGCCTGGAGGAAGAGAAACTGTGGGGAGTAAATGGCATTTTATTCCAGAGTAAGTCAAGAGCCTGTGTACAGGTAGAGTTTTATAGACCGCAGAAAAGTGAGGCTGAAAATAGACTGTTTTCATGCTACTACATACTGGGTTCTCCATGCAAATCCTCTTTATAGAGATGCTGTGCTGTTGCTGCTATAAATTCATACATGCACTGTTTTTCAGAGAACCATTTATTTGCTTCTACCTCACCTGGAGATGACTGGGAGTTGATATTCCTGCACACATCCTAAGTTAACTGCTAGCAAACACCTGACCAATGCAGCTCTGCTTCACTTGCTCTGGGTGAGGAATACCCTCTGGGACCACTTAGACTGTACAGCTCCCTGTAGGATCAAACTGAGGACTCCTGGTCTTCTCCACCTGCTTGTCTTTGCTTTTTGTGGGTTTCTCCTGAGAGCATTTGCTCAGTACGTCACCAAACAAGAATACTCAGCCCAGGTCCTGTTGCTTGAGAACCAAACCTTAGACATGTGCTATTTGCACATTATCTAAGATACAGGGATGCTTTAAATCAGGGGTCCCTGGCCCCTGGGCCATGGACCACTACTCGTCCATGGCCTGTGAGCCGTGGTTGAGCAAGCAAAGCTTCATCTGTATTTATAGCCACTCCCCATCTCTCTCATCACTGCCTGAGCTCTGCCTCCTGTCAGATGAGCAGTGGCATGATTCTCATAGGAGCGAGAACTCTATTGTGAACTGTGCATGCGAGATATCTAAATTGCATGCTCCTTATGAGAATCTAATGCCTGATGATCTGTCACTGTCTCCCATAGCCCCCAGATGGGACTGTCTAGTTCCATGAAAACAAGCTCAGGGCTCCCACTGATTCTACATGATGGTGAGTCGTATAATTATTTAATTACATATTACAATGGAATAAAAATAGAAATCAGTGTCCAATAAATGTAATGTGCTTGAATCATCCCAAAACCATCCCCCACAATCCCGCCACCACTGTCTGTGGAAAAATTGTCTTCCACTAAACCAATCCCTGGTGCCAAAAAAGTTGGGGGCTGCTGATTTAAATCTTAGTTATGTGTAACATTTGAAGAAATACCAAGTACTTTAAACAAAGTCGTTTTCTCACAACTAAACAGACTGTGAGTACTGGAATATTTAATAGTATTATTTTTAATACTATTTATTTATAAATAAATTTAATAGTATTATTTTTAGTATTTATTTATAAATAAGTTTAATAGTATTATTAAAATGTAACGATAAGTTGAAATTAGAGTTTTTTCTTAAAGTAATAGAACTTTTTCTTTTTTTTGACTTTTATTTTAGGTTTGGGGGTACATGGGAAGGTTTGTTACATCAGTAAACATGTGTCACAGGTGTTTGTCGTACAGATTATTTCATCACCCTGGTTTTAAGCCCAGTACCCAATAGTTATCTTTCCTATTCCTCTCCCTCCTCCCATCCTTCCCCCACAAGTAGACCCCAGTATCTGTCATTTCCTTCTTTGTAGAACATTTTCAGTGTTGACAGGTTTACTGTATTCAGCAAAGAACTACTCTACTGACTGAAGAGGGGTTCAGTGCAAATCCCTTATCAAGCCTGAATTCAAGGTGAAGGTTGGTTGTGTTTATGAAGAGAATTGGCAGCTGCCTAGCAGAGGTAGTTATAGGATTGCTTGAACAAAACTTCATGATCTGCAACAGTTCCAGATATTTTAAAGTTAGTGATTCATTTATACCAACTTCAGGACTGACATTTAACCTCATGAGAAGATATATCTAAGACGCCTTTCCAGTAGGGAGACTCTCTGAGAAGCAAAGGAACCTAGGACAAGTATGTTTGGTGGTTTGGGCTCTGGTTTCTCAATTTTGGATGCACACTGGAAAGATGTGCAAAGTTGTGAAAGGAGAAAGAATGCCAGAGATTGTTGACGACCAACTAAATCAACCCCTGGTAGGGGGATATCCCAGAGAAGTAGGTTTGGAGGTGGAGTCTGACATGCTTTATTTCTGACACATGCATCAGTTTCCTAGACAGTGTGAATGCTTGGGTCTGTGGATTGCAAATGTCAAATTTCTGGACTATGAAGAACAGGAAGTCTAGACTTAGTCATTGCGAGATGAAAGGATTCTAGGTGGCTTCAGAGGGACACAAAGGTGAGCTCACCAGGAAAGAAACATGGAGGACCTACTGTGATGGTTGTTCATGAAACCTGGAGCTAGGGTTTAGCAAAAGCTAGAATGAAGACCAAAATGGCAAGGGACAAAGAGATCTAAAGAAAGCACATTGTAAATTTCCTGAATGTCACTTGAAATTTTCTGTGATAGGAAAAAACAATAGTTGTTTTTTTGCTGTAAAAAAATTAAATGACAGTAAACTGGAATTTTTAAAAAAACATTTAAGTTCCAGGGTACAAGTGCATAGGTAAACTTGTGCCATGGGTGTTTGTTGAAACAATTATTTCATCGCTCAGGTATTAAGCCTAATACTCATTAATTATTTTCCAGATCCTCTTCCTCCTCCCACCCTCTACCCTCCAAAAGGCCCCAATGTATGTTGGTCCACTCTGTGTGCCCATGTGTTCTCATCATTTAGCTTCCACTTATAAGTGAGAACATGCAGTATTTGGCTTTCTGTTCCTGCATTAGTTTGCTTAGGATAATAGCCTCCTGCTCCAACCATGTCACTGCAAAGAACTTGATCTCATTCTTTTTTATGGCTGCGTAGTATTCCATGGTGCATATGTACCACATTTTCTTTATCTAGTCTATCACTGATGGGCATTTAGGCTGATTCCATGTCTCTGTTATTGTGAATAGTGCTGCAGTGAACATGCATGTGCATGTGTCTTTATAATAGAATAATTTATATTCCTTTGGGTATATACCCAGTAATGGAATTGCTGGGTTGAATGGTATTTCTGGCTTTAGGTCTTTGAAGAATTGTCACACTGTCTTCCACAATGGTTGAACTAATTTACACTCCCATCAACAGTGTATAAGCGTTCCTTTTCCTCCACAACCTTGCCAGCATCTGTTATTTTTTGACTTTTTATTAATAGCCATTCTGACTGGCGTTAGATGGTATCTCTTAAAAGATGCTTTTAGTAAATCCAGAATGAATTTAACTATAAGTGTTTTTTTCTCAATAGTCAAAGAAGATCAATAGAATTAGTCATCTGAAATCTGAAACAAATGCTTAAACAATGTGTAATGATTTTTCACAGGGTCTGAGCATATGACAACAGCCACTTATATAATGGCTTCAATTTGTGTCCACATTTTTCTCTCACACACATACACAGAGATAGAAAAATGGAAGAAATAAATCATTATTTTGGCTATGAAAATATTTGGTTAGAAAAGTATGAGAAAGACACTAAACAATTATTTTACAAAATGCAAAAGAGAGATTTTCAGTGAAGTCCCCAGACAATTTCCCATGAGATGCAGCACCTTTCTAATGGTATTGGAGATTCACCAATTCGAAGTTAACACCATTGAAAGAGTATTGGTGGATAAAATGGTGGAAAAGATGTGTAGATGGTTATATGGCCAAATGTTCAATTTTAGAATAGTGGAGATTTTAGAAGAGGCTACAAGAGTCATGGTCTGGCAAATGCCATTACAAAGAAAATATGGACTCAAGTTCCTGGACCAATAGTTAGAAATGCGAGAGAATAACCAGAGTGGAAAAAAAAAAAAACAGTTATTTTCAGAGAGAAAGTCATTCCAGTGATAAATCAGGTAGATGTCTCTGGCATTTTTAAGAAAAAGGGAGAGTTTGTTTGTTTGCAAGAGTGTTTAACAAAACAATGGAGGAAATTAATGAAACAGAGTAACCAGGTGAGAATGTGCTCAACATTCACGGGTTAATTGTCGGGGGTGTAGGGGGAGTAATGACCAGAGGACTCCAGGTTCTGTGTCCTGTTAAGGAGTGAAAACTTAGAGAAGATTGACAGATTGCAAGGTTTTCATTCAGTTTCTGTTGTTTGCTTTTGCTTTAATATTACAGTAAGTTGGTTTCATACATCCGAGTGACTGAGGATTCCCAATAATGTCAGGAAACCCCATGCAATATCTGTGTTTTGAAACCTTCTTTGTCCAGAGCTCCGTTTGGGACACTGGAAAAATAACAAAGAGCTGTAGACCCAACCCTGTCCGGGTGTGATCTCTCCTTGATCTCTGCCCTCATTGTCAGAGGCCTTTGAACAGAGAGACTCCATCTTGAACAGGGGGCTGGGTGAAATGAGGCTGAGACCTGCTGGGCTGCATTCCCAGGAGGTTAGGCATTCTTAGTCACAGGATGATATAGGAGGTCAGCACAAGCTACAGGGCACAAAGACCTTGCTGATAAAACAGGTTGCAGTAAAGAAGCCGGCCAGAACCCACCAAAACCAAGATGGGAGGAAAGTGACTCTGGTTGTGCTCACTGCTCATTATGCGCTAGTTATAATTCATTAGCTGCTGAAAGACACTTTCATCAGCACCAGGACAGTTTACAAATGCCATGGCAATGTCCGGAAGTTACTCTATGTGGTGTAAAAGGGGAGGAACTCTCAGTTCCAGGAATTGCCCACCCCTTTCCTGGAAAACTCATGAATAATCCACCCCTCGTATGGCCTATAATCAAGAAATAACTGTAAGTATACTCAGTCAAGCAGCCCATGCCACTGCTCTGTCTATGGAGTAGCCATTCTTTTTATCCCTTTACTTTCTTAATAAACTTACTTTCACTTTACTCTATGGATTCGTGTCAATTCTTTCTTGTGTGAGATTCAAGAACCCTCTCTTGGGGTCTAGATCAGGACCCCTTTCCAGTAATACCATGAATTTGATATTAGACTGCCAGGTGATTTTTTTTTTTTTCATAAACTTCAGTCTTTTGAAACAAAACGTTCCCAAACTATGAATCAGACAGTGTCCTTTATATTATTGTACACAAATCTCCAAAGGCTAAATACTTTCTTTTTTTTTTTTTTTTTTTTTTTTTTGAGACGGAGTCTTGCTCTGTCACCCAGGCTGGAGTGCAGAGGCTGATCTTGGCTCACTGCAGCCTCTGCCTCCTGGGTTCAAGTGATCCTCCTGCCTCAGCCTCCCAAGTAGCTGGATTATAAGCATGCACTACCATGCCCAGACAATTTTTGTATTTTTAGCAGAGACAGGGTTTCACCGTGTTGGTCAGGCTGGTCTCGAACTCCTGACCTCAAATGATTTGCCCGCCTGGGCCTCCCAAAGTGCTAGAATTACAGGTATAAGCCATCATGCCCGGGAGAGAAATACACTTTTAATGGTTCTAATTTTGAATTAATCGATCTCCAATGTCATTAGAAAGGTGTTGCATCCCATGGAAAGTTGTCTGGGGACTTTACTGAAAATCTCTCTCTTTTGCATTTTGTAAGATAATTTTTAGCCTCTTTCTCATATGTTTCCAGCCAAATATCTTCATAGCCAAAATAATGATTTATTTTGCAATCTTTCTATCTCTATGAGAAAAAGAGAGAGGGAGATGCACACATAAATTCAAGCCACTATATAACTGGCTGTTGTCACCTATTCAGACATTGTGAAAAATCATTACCCATTGCTTAAGCATTTATTTCAGATTTCAGATGACTAACTTTATTGATTTTTTTGACTTTTGAGGAAAATATCCACTTTCAATTAAATTCATTTTGGATTTACTAAAAGCATCTCTTAATATTGTCCTGTTTACTGTCATTTAATTTTTGTTTTACAGCAAACAGACAACTTTATGGTTTTTTGCTGTCACAGAAAATTTCAAGTGACATTCAGGATATTTGCAATGTGCCTTCTTCAGATCTCTTTGTTCCTTGCAATTCGGGTCTTCATTCTCACTTTAGCATTTCTACACAATTCTGTGCCTTCATTGTACATTTTAAAATATGCAGACACTTTATAAATTACAAAATGATTTAATTATGTTATGATTAAAATAATAAATATTTATATGTAATTACTTGTTACTATTTACAGAGGTATCACCACAAATGTTGCTGACTCAAAAAAAAACACAAAAATCAACAAATAACAATGCTATATCAGTCTATAAAAGATTATTCAAACTGAATCAATCTGTTGATCCTGATGACATCTGGGACTAGTGTATGTGTAATGGGAAAAACTATGCACTCACTCAACACAAATAGGACAATATAACAAAAAGATCTTACACAAGGCAACAATTAAAATAAAATATAGTCCTAACAAAATAATAAAATTGTGCTTAATAGCAAACTATTTTATACTGCTTTCATTTTTTAAATTTAAATTTAAAATAATTGAAATAAAATTAAAAATGAATTGCTCAGTTATATTAGCCACACTGCAAGAGCTCAAGGTGATATGCGGCCAGAGACTACCGAATTGGATAGTGCAGCCCTAGAGAAGTCCCCAAAAATAAATAAAGTAGAAAGAATCACTCATAAGGCAATAGAGAGATAAAATGGCAAATTTAAACACTGAATCTAAAAGAAGGCAGAAAAGCTGAGGAGAAACGGAGAACAAATAAGATGAATTTAAAAAAAATAGCAAGACGGTAGAGTTGCATCCAACCATATTCATGATTTTATTACTGAAAATAAGCATGCCAATAAAACCACAGATGATCAGACAGGACACGCACACACAAAAGAAGTAATTACATTCTTTTTTTAAACTTGTGTTTTAGTTTCAGGGGTACATGTGCAGGCTTGTTACTAATTACATTCTACAAGAAATACAATTTAAAAACAAAATCTCACAAGGGGTTAAAAGAAAACAACAGAAAAAAAGCATGTGATTTAAGTGTTAATTGTAGAAAAGCAAAGAAACAATATTAATCTCAGACAAAGTACACTTCAGGCAAAGAACTATTAGCAAAGATAAAGAGGGGAATTTCAAAAGGAAACAAGAGTCAATCTATTGTAACAATTGTGAGTGTGTATGCACTTGGTAATACAAGAACTTCAGCACACACACATTAAAAAAAAAAACTGACAGAACTGCAAGGAGAAATAGATAAACCCACAATTACATTTAGAGATTCCAAGACTCCTCAGTCAGTAAATGCTAGAACAAGTAGGCAGAAAATCAACAAGAATATAGCATCTATGAGCAGTAATATTAACATAGGTGACATTTATAGAACACTATATTCCATAATGGTAAAATACATTATTTTTAAGTGCCCAGAAGGCATTCATTAAGATTCACCACATGCCGAGCTGAGAAATAAGTCCCCATAAATTTAAAATGATTGAAGTCTGAGCATGGTGGAGTTAAAATTGAAACACATGCACACACACACATAAACACACACACACACAACTAGTAATCCCCTATTTGGAATTTAAAGCACATTTCTAAATAGTCCATAGGAAGAAGAAAAAAATAATTGCAAGGGAAGTAGAAAAATATGTTGACTGAATGAAAATTAAAACACAGTATAAAAGTGGTAGCTTTCAGCTAAAGCTTAATGCTTACAGGGAAACTTAAAGCTTTAAATAATCCTATAAAATAAGAAAGTTTCCCAAACCTAAGTTTCCCATTGAAGAAGCTAGAAAAAAGAAAAAAAAAACTAAAAGTTAAACAAAAGCTAAGTAAAAGAGTGAAAGTAACAATATAAAAAGAAGTAATCAAAATAGAAAAAGAAGGAAACAAGAAAATCAATGAAACCAAAAAATGATTCTTTTGTAAAGATTCATAAAATTGATAACACTTTTAGCTAGACTTCTCAAGGAAAAAAAGACAGAATTTAACAATGTCAGGGATTTTATAATATAAATTATTACAGATTCTACAAACTTTAAAAACATAATAAGGAAATACTATGAAGGACTTTGAGTAAACAAATATAAAATCTTGAAGAAAAATGGTAAATTCTTGAAATATGTAACTGAAACGGATATGGTACGAAATGGAAAATATGAATAGGCCAAATCTATTAAGAAAATGGAATTAATTATTCATAGCTCACCACAAGAAAAACTCTGAAACCAGTCAGTTTCACTGGTAAATTCTACCAAATTTATAATAAATAAATAAAACCAATACTACATAAACTCTTCCAAAAAGTGAAAAGGAAGGAACATTTTCCAATTCATCTTATGAAACACACATTATTCTGCTATTAAAACCAGAAAAGACATTACCAATATCTCTCATAAACATAAATGCAGAAATCCTTGACAGAAATATTAGAAAATTAAACCAGGTAATATATATAAAATACGTGATAAATAAGGACCAATTGAGCTTTATCCCAGGAATGGAAAGAAGATTCAGTACTAAAAAAAATAAATTAATGCAAGTCACCATATTTACAGAATAAGAAAAAAATTTCAAAGGACGCAGAAAAAAATGTGACAAACACAGTTATAAAAACAGACTTCAGCAAACTAGGAATAGAAAATGAATTAATTAACCTCAAAAAGACATCTACATAGAAAAAGGACAGCTAACTTCATAATTATTGATGAAAAACTGAATGCTCTTCCTCTAAGATCCATTTTTCTTTAACATGGCACTGGGTGTTCAAGCCATTAGCTAAATAAAGAAAAAGAAATTTTATATACTCTAGCAAGAAAGTAGTGAACCTGACTTTATTTGAAGATGTAATTATCCTGGATGCAGCAAATCTTAAAGACTCTTCAAAAAAGCCCACGGAAATAATGAGAGCATTAACCAAGGAACTGAAAATAAGGGAAATATGTGAAACCAAGTGTATGATTTATACAAGCCAAAACCTAATGAAAATTCAATTGTGAAGCATTTACAGTTACATCAAAAATGAAATACTTAGATATATATTTAACAAATTATGTGCAAAACCTGTACACAGAAAATTACAAAACATTGTTAAAAGACATTAGAGAATAATTAACGAAATGAAATTATGTGTCTCACAAAGTTTTTGTATTCTAAATATAATTAACTCTCACAACTCAAGTCCAATAATATAATTTTTAATGGGCAAATATTGGAATAGACATTTCACAAATGAAGTCATATTAATAATCAATAGCGCATGAAAAGACGCACATCAGTACAAATGCAAATTACAACTACAATGAGATTATCATTAAATCATTAGAAAGTCTGAAAGCAAGAAACAAACAGATCTAAAAATACCATATGTAGGTGATGAAGGGGAGAAACTGGAACTGTCGGATTTTTCTTGTGAGAGTGTAAAAATGTCACAACCACTTGGGAAAACAGTTTGCCAATTTCTTATAAAATTACCTATCCCTTTACAATATGACCTAATGAAATACCTAGGACAGAAATTTCTAAGAGAAATAAGAACGTGTCCACAGAAAGACTTTGATGCTAACATTCATGGTAGCATTATTCCTAATAGCATCGAACTAGAAATAAGCTAAATATTCATTATCAGTTGACTGGATAAACAATTCATGGTCTGTTTCCAATATCATCTACTACTCAGCAATAAGTAGGAAGAAACTGCTCACATACAACTTGGATGTTTCTGTTTTAAAAATTAATTTTAATTTTATTTTTTCCTTGAGAAGTCTAGCTAAAAGTTTATCGATATTGCATTGTTGTTAAATACAGTCACCTTACCCTGCTACTGAACATAATAACTTCTTTTTTCTACCTAAATATGTGTTAGTACCCGCTACTTTTACCATTTAGAAAATAAAAGTGCAGCTTGCTGCCAGTGCTTATTTAATTTTACAGAAATACGCTCTTTGAGGCCAAAGCAAGTCTGACTGATTTTCAATGTGAACATAAGATATAAAAATTGTTATTGGTGTTATTTGTAAACAGAACTAGCATAAGAATCATCTGAATCATCAGAGTCATCTATTTCAGGAAAACTGGATTCATGAAATGAATCTTCAGCCAACAACTGTTAGAGATCAATGTTAACAGCACGTGTAGGAATGCTATGTTTTCTAGGATTTAACATTTTCAGCAATGAAGAATTGCTATATTTTTGTAAATGGAATTGCCACTACTAAAAATACAATGCTGTGCTTTGTTCCCAAAGTCGACATACTAGAGCAATGTGAAAATAATAATAAAAGTGAGATATTACAGGGCAAAGTTCTGTCGGTGTAAACACTGCAGCCCCAAGTGCCCCTGGTAAGTTGCCCCTGGCAAATGGGAAAAGGGTTAACTAACCTCCCTCATCCCCCATTCCCATAACATAATCCGTCCCTAACTCCATGAGATCCACTTTTTTATCTTCCATGTCTAAGTGAAAATATGAGATATTTGTCTTTCTGTGCCTGGTTTACGATTTTAGTCTTTTTTATGGCTGAATAGGATTCCATTGTGTTTATGTACCATGTTTTCTTTATCCAATCATCCACTGATGAACACTTAGGTTGATTCCATATCTTTGCTATTGTAAATAGTGCTGCAATAAACATGGAGGTGCAGGTGTCTTTGTGAGATATTGATTTCTTTTCCTTTGAATAAATACCCAGGAGTTGGAATGCTGGATCTTATTGTAATTCTATTTTTAGTCTTCTGATAAATCTCCATACTGTTCTCTATGGTGGCTGTACTAATTTACATTCCCACCAACAGTGTATAAGAATTCCTTTTTCTCCACATCCTCGACATTATCTGTTACTTTTTGTCTTTTATTAATAGCCATTCTACCTTGGTTGAGATGATATCTCATAGCGGTTTTGATTTGCATTTCCTTGATGATAGTTATGATGAGTATTTTTTCATATACCTGTTGGCCATTTATATATCTTCTTTGGAGAAATGTCTCTTTATTTCCTTTGCCCATTTTCAAATGGGATTATTTGTTTTATTTACTGTTGTTTTAGTTTTTTGTATATTCTGACTTCACATTTGATACATGAGAGTTTTCGAGCCCGACCTACATCTTCTCCTTTGGCCTCCACGTCTGGGCAAACTGATGACAATATCTGCATGCAACCTCTCCTAGTGACAGCGAGTAGTTCAAACCATGCAAACCCCAGCTGGTGCCGCCTAATAATAATAAAAACCAAAGTCACCATTTGCTGCCTTGCTCAAATCATTCTGGACAAATTTGTGTCATCCCCTGACTCCACAGTTCCCCATGAAGTCTCATTATGTGAATAACAAATGTCATATTCTCTTGGGGCATGTGGTGTCATCAGTCTATACATCCTAACCAAACTTGACATTGGAGGGAGTTGTTGATTGTGCCGTCTGCATGGAAACCGCAAGATGCATCTCAAAACATAACTCTAAGTTTTAAAAAAATCTAAGAAAAAACAAAATGAAAGCCGTATAATTTTGTTCCTATTTAAATCTAGAAAAAACAAACTGTATACAGAACTAGATAGCCAAAGCAGATTAGTAGCTTCCAGAGAATGAGGGGAGTGGAAGATATGCCAACTGCAAAAATACTGAAAAGAATATTTAAGTTGATGGAAACATCATATATTTTGGTGGTTTTTCTGATTAACCATGAGTAAACATTTGTCAAAACTCACCAAATTTTAAGAGGGTATAATTTGTGGTATGCGAATTATACCATAATGAAGCTGCTTTTTTAAAGGAAAGAGTTAAAATAGGCTTGAGGGCTTGATGAGAATAAACAATACTTATGAAAGCTGATGTGAACAAAGTGTTTCATCTTCTTCTTCTTTTTTTTTTTTTTTGATGGAGTCTTGCTCTATCACCCAGGCTTGAGTGCAGTGGTGCGATCTCGGCTCACTGCAAGCTCCGCCTCCCGGGTTCATGCCATTCTCCTGCCTCAGCCTCCTGAGTAGCTGGGACTACAGGCGCCTGCCACCATACCCGGCTAATTTTTTTTGAATTTTTAGTAGAGACAGGGTTTCACCGTGTTAGCCAGGATGGTCTCGATCTCCTGACCTCGTGATCCACCCATCTCGGCCTCGCGAAGTGCTGGGATTACAGGCTTGAGCCACCGCGCCCGGCTGACAAAGTGTTTCAGTTAGAGACAAATTAACAGGTTGCCAAGCATCCTTGAGTGTCCCAGTGAAATTAATGAAATAAAAAGCAAAACATTCGACCCAGTGTTGTAATTTACATTTTTTCCCTATTTTCTCCGCAGTGATGAATGGAAAAAATAATGCTGGGTTTAGCCAAGGCTGGAGTTGGCAAGAAATTTTCTGCAGAATGACATGGCCCCAGTATTTGTGGAAGCCTTCTTGGAGGGGATTCTTCAGAAGATGTGGATGAGAAAAGACCATCATGTACATTGGACTACCAGATTGTACAATTTGGAAAATTTATACTATAAACTAAACACATATGGAGTGAATATTTAAGTAGAGAAATTGTTATGCAGTATTTAATCCATGAAAAGAACAATATTGAAAGTAGCAGCATCTCTGTGTGATAAAATTACCTGTTAAACAGAAGGGTATAATCACTTTTAAAAGACACTTGTCTCAAGAGACATGCAAAGGGCCAACAAGCATATAAAAAAAAAAGGCTCAACATCATTAATCATCAGGGAAATGCAAATTTAAACTTTAAGGAGACATCAGCCCACACCTGTTAAGATGGCTATTATCAAAAGGGCATAGATTACAGCTTGCCAGTTACTTCTGTGGTTAGATAAGTCTTAAAGGTCATGAACACATTGGCAATGCCAAGAATAGTGAATCTATTTCTATTCTTGTCAGATGGTGATTGACAAGAAAGCCAGATCTAACCCTAGGCTGACTCGTGAGAAAAAACTTCCAGCCAAACTGAAAAATTAGTTTAGATTTTCCAAAATTTTGTATAATTGTAATAAAACCTATGTAGTCTTTTTCTCTAGTTTCTATGTTAGCAAAATTATTTTGAGATTCTTCCACATTGTAGCATGTTTCAGCAGTTCATTACTTTTTTTTAATGAGTAGCAATACATTTTATGGATGGATTTACTACCTTTAGTTCAGTGGTCCCCAACCTTTTTGGCACCAGGGACTGGTTTTGTGGAAGACAATTTTTCAATGGACCGAGTGGAGGTTGAGGGCTGGGGCCAGTATAGTTTTGGGATGATTTAAGTGCATTACATTTATTGTGCACTTTATTTCTATCATTGTTACATCATAATATATAATGAAATAATTATACAACTCACTATAATGTAGAATCAGTGGAAGCCCTGAGTTTGTTTTCCCGCAACTGAACAGTCCCACCTGGGGGTGATGGGAGACATGACAGATCATCAGGCATTAGATTCTCATAATGAATGCACAACCTAGATCCTTCGCAAACACATTTCATAATAGGGTTCACACTCCTATGAGAATCTAATGCTGCTGCTGATCTGACAGGAGGCAAAGTTCAGGTGGTAATGTGAGCAATGGGGAGTGGCTGTAAATAGAGATGAAGCTTCACTCCCTCACCACTCACCTCTTGTTATATGGCCCAGTTCCTAATGGGCCATGGATTGTTACTGCTCCATGGCCTGGACCCTTCATGGCCTTGGGGACCCCTGCTTTAGTTTATTCATTAACCTGATGAAGGACATCTGACGTTTTTCCAGATTTTGTCTTTACAAATAAAGCCACTGTAAACATTCATACTGAAAAAAGAAAAAGAAAAGACAAAATACGACAAGTGTTGTTGAGAATGTGGAGAAAGGGAACCCTCTCACACTGTTACCAGGAAGGTAAATTAGTGCAGCCATTATACAAAACAGCATGGAGTTTCCACAAAAAAAAAAAAAAAAAATTAAAAATAGAACTACCAGATGATCCAGCAATTGCACTTCTGGGTATGTACCCAAAAGAATGGAAATCAGTATGTCGTAGAGATGTCTGCACTTCCACGTGCATTGCAGCACTATTCACAATAACCAAGATATGAAATCAACCTAATTTTCCATCAATGGATGAATGGATAAATAAAATGGGATATACATACACAATGGAATATTATTCAGCCTTGAAAGGCCTTAGTAATGCTAAGTAATACTGCAATCAGAGGTCAGCCATAGCTGTGTCTTCATAACTGGAAAAGGGTTCTCTTCCCAGCTATCTTGGGTTATTGGCAGAATTCATTTCCTATTGTATTCGGGACAAATGGAAGCTCATATCTACAAAGTCAGCAAGGAGAACAAGACCATAGAGAGTCACCTAGGAAGATGTAGTCCTGGGAGTGACAGACAACTCATCACCATAGCCATTTTTCATTGGTCACACCTCCTGCCCACATTCAAGAGGAGTGGGTTGTTGAAGGGCATGAACTCCAGGAGGTGAAGGTCCTGAGGGCCACCTGAAAATCTGCCCACCACCATGACCCAGGAGTTTGTGAAACGCACTTGAAAGCAACGTGAATGTCCAAAAAAAAAAGTTTACTCTAGCAGAGTAGAGTGATTATGGTTCTGTGGTGTTCTCCTCGGAATCCCTGCCCTGATCCCCAAGGTGCAGCTTTGTGAAGATTGGAGACTACCTTGTTTTGAAATTCTAATAGGGCTTTTCATGCCAGGCTGCAGTTTTAAAGGGGATTTGTGGAGCTATGATTTGTTCAAACAACATCCCATCCTATGATTTGTTCAAACAACATCCCTGGCCGTCTGAGTTTACATAATTATTTTCCCATCTCAGGCCCCTGCTGGGTCCTTCATACTACTAGAGCATTCATGAAACCAACAGGACTCCAAGCTTCTTGTCTCTTGGCTCTAAGGGTGTTGAATGTGTTTCTTGGGTGCTTAGGGAAGCTCTGCACTGTATGACTTTAGTGTGTTGTGAAAAACTTGTTCTCAGTAGCACTGCTTGCCACTTAATCACTGTTGATCTCTCTTGCTGTGGTTTATGATGCAAACTGCCCCAGGTTTTCAAGAGAAGAAAACTGGCTCTAAAATGTCATGATTGGATCAGATAGTAATAAATAACAACAAAGCACACGTTTGCTCTTTCTTATGGTCTAGCTGAGGCCAAGGAGACTAAGACCAGTGAAACAAGAGAAGAAAAACAATCACCTAGTGATATGGTTTGGCTGTGCCCCCACCCAAATCTCATCTTGAATTCCCACGTGTTGTGGGAGGGACCTGGTGGGAGGTAATTGAATCATGAGGGCGGGTCTTTCCCATGCTGCTCTTGTGATAGTGAATAAGTCTCATGAGATCTGATGGTTTTAAGAACAGGAGTTTCCCTGCACAAGCTCTTTCTCTTTGCCTGCTGCCATCCATGTAAGACATGACATGTTCCTCCTTGCCTTCTGTCATAATTGTGAGACTTCCCCAGCCACATGGAACTGTACATCCATTACACCACTTTCTTTTGTAAATTGCCCAGTCTTGGGTATGTCTTTATCAGCAGCATGAAAACAGACTAATACACCTAGTTCAGTCCTTTCTTTCTCTGTTGTGTTTTCTAGAGAATTTGTGAGTTTGATTTTTAATAATGTTCTCTATTATTCCCTAACTTTTACTCTCCCTTTTACTTTGTAACCAAATGTCCAGCAAATCACCATATTACCTGGTATACATATAATTTACCTGCTTTACTTTTTTATTTCTCACTTTTTAAAATTTTTTGCACTCTGTCACTCAGGCTGGAGTGCAGTGGCACAGTCCCGGCTCACTGCAACCTCCAACTCCTGGGCTCAAGTGATTCTCCCACCTCAGCCTCCCAAATAGCTAGGACCACATGTGCTCATCACCACACCCAGCTTTTAAATTTTTTTGTAGATATAGGGTCTCACTATGTTGCCCAGGCTGGTCTCCCTCTCCTTGGCTTAAGCAATCCCCCTGCCTTGGCCTCCCAAAGTACTAAGATTACAGGCATAAGCCGCTGTGCCAGACCTGCCTTCCTTTTTTACAGAGAAGAAAATCTGACTTGTCCTTGAACAAGGTAAACTCCTTCATCCTTCCTCCTCCCCAGCAAGCCCACTCATCCACTGATGTTCTTATTAATAAGCCATCCTGCAGTGGAAGGAAGTAACATTTCCATTTTTGAGGAAAGGTAAACCCGTCACGTTGTCAGCCTGGATAATCCTCCCATAATTTGATATACCAATCAGCTCCAATCTGGGCATTTTATCGCCCGTATGTGCCTGGTTCTGCCACAACAACTCTGATTTAATACTGCAGCAACTGCTCTGCAACTCAAGAAAGATGGCTTCACTCTAAAGAAAAGTAGAGTATGGTCAAGACCGATATGCCATGCCCAGTAAAGAAAATGTCCAATGAATACGCTCATTTATTAAATGTGCAGATATACAAGGGACTGCTTTGGGGGGCCCTGTCCATTTCCAAGAAGTATGGTCCAAATGCAAGTCTCTTGATCCATATTTCAAAAATAGGAAGAAAGTAATATTCCTACTTTAAAGCATCCTTCTAAAAATTAATGAGGGTGAGAAAAATCAAGTTAGGAATACTGTTTTTGTTTTAAGATCTTCTGACCTCTTAACCCAGTTAACTAACCAAGGCCAAGGAGATAATTAGGAGAGCCATGAAGTCAGTCCATAGAAGTAAAGCCAGAATGCTCTGGGACTTGAATGCGGATATCATTCCTCTAATTTATTCAGTCTAATTAAATATTACCCATATGTCGTGTGCATGGCAAAAGAGAACTTCAGTTCAGAATAGGAACATAGGTCCTTCCATTAGGACCAATGGAAAATGGAAAGTTTAATGATAAATTCTATGATTTCATAAGCCATCACTGGCATTACCCCCAAACAAAAGTAACATTTTTCTCACATATTATTAGTGTCTGATTTTAAACTTACTCTTAATAAACAGTATTAGGTTCATTTGATAAATGGAGCAGAATATCTGTTCTTTTTCTTTCTTTCTTTCTTTAAGTTTCTATCTCATGATCCATCAAGCATCATATTTTTGGGTCACCAATTATTATTTATCTGCAATGAAACGATTGACGTGCACTTGGGCAAGACATTAGACTCAGATTTGCCTCTAAGCTGCTCATATCAACAAGCAGAGCTTAGAAGGGAGGGTGACTGTTTCTTATCAATTCTGCATAGACTATAGCATTGCTTTAACAAATTGAGTCATCTGAGAGCTTGAGAGAATTTGGTCTCATCAGAGACTGCATGTGCTGAGATGCCCCTGCATTGTGGTGGGGGCCAAGAGACCCAGCTTGGATGCAGATTCCAAAATCAATAGCACCCACGAGCAACCTTGCATGTAGAATAGCAGGGCTATTCACGTAAGATTCATGCATGAGTCATCCTGAGACACCGCCTTTAAACTTCTGGGGAAGTAAAGTTTGGGCACAAATGGAACTCCTGCAAACAAGTGGTAGAAAGTAAGTAAAACAATGTAGTTTCTCCTTGGTAATGAAAACCCATTTTTAGCTCATTTTTAGCTCAAACCCCAGTGCAAATAATTGGAAGAACTTTTTCCCCGAGCAACACAGCTTACTTGGTGACTGAGGGGGAACATGAAAAAATGCTCTTGACTTACAGGAACATCTTGATTCTTGGTCCTACACAAATAGAGTGCATTAAAAGGACAAGAAACAATCCTGTCAAAAAGACATCTGCACTCATATGTTTATTGTAACACTATTCACAATAGCAAAGATATGGAATCAACCTAAGTGTGCAACAGATGACTGGAGAAAGAAAATGCGATTGGATAAAGAAAATGATTGGATAAAGAAAATTACACATAATTTTGGTAGTGTTCTTAATTCGTGCTCCACCCACTGATATCAAGAAAATCCTCAAGAATAAATTCTGGGACAAAAATAAATAAATAAATTGTGTCTTTTGATGCAACATGGCTTGAACTGAAAGCCATTCTCGTAAGTGAAATAACACAGAAACAGAAAGTCAAATACCATAAATTCTCACTTATAAGTGGGACCTAAATAATGTGTACAGGAAGACATAGAGTGTAGAATCATGGGCATTAGAGACTGAGAAGGATTGGGTTGGGAAGGGGGAGTAAGGGATGAAACATTACCTATTGGATGCAATGTTCACCATTCAAGTGATGGTTACACTAAAAGCCTAGACTTCACAACTATGCAATGTACCTGTGTAACAAAACTGCACTTGTGCCTCTTACATGTATACAAATAAAAATATTTTAAAAATAAGATAAGGGTTTTGGAGTGTATGCTGAGTAATTGTGCATGCGTAGGATTCCAATGGTTCTACTTTAATTAAAGACATGGCTCGGTCTTGAGACAGGTTAAAATTGATGCTTCCATCTCAACCACATCATAGCTAACAGGCAGTAGACACAAACATTTACATAATTTTGGTAATGTTCTCAATTCGTTCTGCACCCACTGATATCAAGAAAATCCTTAAGAATAAATTCTGGGGAAAACTAACAGTGGGAGAGACTTGAAAACCAAAGTGATCTCGACTTTAATAATAACGTGGTCTGCATATGTGATGCTCCTATAATTCCATCAATTGCATCTGCAAGTCCCACTGCCCCTATCTAATAATATAAGATTTGCCCTCAGTCATAATTCATTTGTGCCTGAACTACAGGATAAATCTGATAACTTAATTCATGGAGTGAGAGCAAGGTCACTACTGGTGAAGATTTAAATGACCGTTGCATTATTCTTAATAGAAGATGCCCTATTTAGAAAACAAAACCTATACACTGGCCAGAGAAGATGCATTTGAGGCAAAATAAATACAGCTGGTCTTTTAAGCATGGCAATACATTAATAGATGAATGTCAACCTCTCTGTGATCTGTATTAATTTGTTGGTGCAATTAAAGTGACAATCTGGCCAGGTGCAGTGGTGCACTCCTGTAATCCCAGCACTTTGGGAAGCCGAGGTGGGTGGATCACTTGAGCTCAGTAGTTGAAAACTAGCCTAGGCAACATGACAAAGCTCCCTCTCTACAAGAAAACGCAAAAATTAGCTGGGCATTGTGGTGTGGGCCTGTAGTCCCAGCTACTCGGGTGGCTGAGGTGGGAGGATCATGTGAGCTCAGGAGGTTGAGGCTGCAGTAAGCTATGATTGCACCACTGCACTCCAGTCTAGGTAACAGAGTGAGACCCTGTCTAAAAATTTTTTTTTAAAAAGTAACAATCTCACTTTATAATCCCTGCGTGTTCTTTATGCAGTACATTAAAAATAGGATTCATTCATGATGTTGTGACACCACATGTAATCACACAAACAATATGCTAACACATCAGACATGAGGACATGAGATTTGATAGTTTACACAAAGAAAGGGACTAGCATTTCATTAACAATGAGTGCATATTAAAAGCAGCAGAAAAGTGTCACTACTTTAATTGTTTTTTTAACTGCAATTCACATTCCCTTGAGTGAACTTCTTCCAAGTTTTGTCAGATGTGGAGAATGGAATGTGACCAGTTGGTTTGCCATTTCCTACCGATATGTGGTCTATTCTCCCTCGCTGAGTGATTCAGGATCCTCAGCAGAAACTCACATGGAAATTGAGGGCAATAACCCCACTAAATATAATTTTGTTCTCTTAACAACCTTTTTGTGGTTAAAAATTGACATTTGACCAGGAATGCATTGAGAAAAATAATACATCAGGAGTCTGTGGTGAACACACCAAGATGAACCCCAATGACTCCACCATTGAATACTCTCCTTTATTTTTTGTGCCAGCAGACCTGTAACTTGCTTCTAACCAATGGAATATGACACAAGTGATGGTGTATTCATAATTAGATTATGTTCATCAAAGACTATGTCTTAACAGCCTGTGTGAAAGATTATCCCGGTGACCTTGAAGAAGTAAGCTACTATGTTGTGAACTACCTATATAACGGAATCATGTCAACAGAGTGAGAGATCATCCCCACAAAAGATGCAAAAATTAACTGGGCATGGTGGCATGTGCCTGTAATCCTAGCAACTTGGGAGGCTAAGGTGGGAGGATCGCGTAAGCCCAGGAGTTTGAGGCTGCAGTGAGCTATGATCATGCCACTGTACTCCAGCCTGGGTAACATAGCGAGACCTCTGTCTCTACAAGAAATTAAAAAAAAAAATAGCTGAGTGTAGTGGCACACACCTGTAGTACAAGCTACTTGGGAGTCTGAGGCGGGGGGCTCACTCAAGCTCAGGAGGTCAAGGCTGCAGTGAGCCATGATCGCACCACTGCACTCCAGCCTAAGTGATGACACAGTAAGAACCTGTCTCTCCCAAAAAAAGGAGATTCATTGATGTTGCAGGAACCTGGAAGACACTCAGTGAATATGGCTTCAAGTTCTGCAACTTCAACTGAATTCAAGCAACAACTGCGTGAGCTTGGAGGAACACCCTGAGTTCCAGAAAAACAACACAGTCTGGGCAACTCCTCAACTGTACCCTGGGAAGACCTAGAACACAGAACCCAGTAAGCCATGCAAGACATCTCAGCCTCATATAATGAGCTAATAAATGCATGCCACTTTAAGTTGCCAAGTTTGTGGTATTTTGTTGCACAGCATAGCTAACTAATGCAGAGACATTAAGAGGGAGATTATCAAAAGATGACCAAAGAGCCCCAAATGTCTCACATGGATGAATAGAATCCTGGTGCAAGGTCTGGTCTTCAGTCTGAAACCTCAGAAATTAAAACTGAATGTACTGTTCAGCAGTGAAACAGTATTAACCAGTGGGATTGCTGTACAACACAAGTATGCTTATTTGTGTGTTGCTTCCTTTTTTATTTTTTATTTTTATTTTGAGACAAATTCTCCCTCTGTCACCCAGACTGGAGTGCAGTGGCACGATCTGGGCTCACTGCAACCTCTGCCTCCCGGTTCAAGTGATTCTTGTGCCTCAGCCTCCCAAGTAGCTGGGACTACAGGTACACGTCACCACGCCTGGCTAAGTTTTGTATTTTTAGTAGAGATGGGATTTCACCATGTTGGCCAGACTGGTCTTGAACTCCTGACCTCAAGTGATCCATTCGCCTCAGCCTCCCAAAGTGCTGGGATTACAGGCATGAGCCTGTCTCTCTCTCTCTTTTTTTTTTCCAAGTGGGAAATTTAACAATTAGACCAGAAAATGCATCTAAGCAAATTTATGTGGGAAACCAAAGTATAATTTAAAAGCTGCATTCCGGCCAGGCATGGTGACTCAATGCCTGTAATCCCAGAACTTTGAGACACTAAGGTAGGAAGATTGCTTGAGCCTAGGAGTTTGAGACCAGCCTGGGAAACACAGTGAGATCCCCATCTCTGCAGAAAAATTAAAAAAAAAAAAAAAAACTAAAAATTTAGACAAATGTAGTGGCACGCACCTATAGCTACTTGGAAGCTGAGACAGGAGGATCACAGGAGCTCAGGAGGTCAAGGCTACAGTGAGCTATGATTGTGCCACTACACTCCAGCCTGGGCAACAGATCAAGACCCTGTCTTTAAAAACTAATAAGGGTTGTTTTCTGAACATAGAATCAGACCAAGCTATGATCTATGATATCCATCCCAATCTCTACCAACATCAGGGTATTACCATCTTTTTTTTTTTTTTTGAGACGGAGTCTTTCTCTGTAGCCCAGGCTGGAGCACGGTGGTGTGATCTCGGCTCACTGCAACCTCCGCCTCTCGAGTTCAAGCAATTCTCCTGCCTCAGCCTCCCAAGTAGCTGGGATTACAGGCACATGCCACCATGCCTGTATTTTTTGTATTTTTAGTAGAGACGGGGTTTCACCATGCTGGTCAGGCTGGTCTCGAACTCCTGACCTCATGATCCATCCTCCTCAGCCTCCCAAAGTGCTGGGATTACAGGCGTGAGCCATCGCGCCCAGCCTGGGTATTACCATCTTAAAGCTGTGATATTTATGGAATATATATATATCTTTATTCTTAGTGTCTAGCACTCTTAGAATGATTCTTCTCTCCTGATAAATATTTTGGATGGATATTTATGAGTTTTGTCTCAAGACTCTCCTGTATCTGTAATTCCATGATTGACAACACTCCAATGGTAGGTCATTTTCCTCTAGCTTTAGTGACATAACACAACGTAAGCTAAATTTCTATTTTCCTTAAAACAAACCTCTTTTAGGTGAATTTGCATATGGTTGATCTGACCCAATAAGTCTTGTGTTATACTTTATAAGTCAGAAGAAATCTTTCTTCTCTTTTCCTGTCTAAGCTTTTAAGAACACCTAGCAATTTTCACCCATACTTCTTACACAGAATCAGTGTATGAGAAACCTGGAGCTTCATGAAAGTATACAGCCCACTTAGGACCACAGAGTTAGTGCAATGAACATATGAGTGCATTACAAGGATATATTCAGTGCATTTCACAAACTGTCAATTTTAATTTTCATAACAACATGAGGAAGTAGGTACTACCAGCCTTATGTTATCAATATTATCAGTTAAGGCTCAGAGAACAGTGAGACTTTAATAACTCCAAAACCCCACTCAGTAAGTAAGCATGAAAGCAGGGTTTCAATTGCTGGTTTCTGTGATTGAAGCCTGGGTTCTTTTTTAAAAACGATAATTTCAACTTCCATTTTAGACTCAGGCGGTACATGTGCAGTTTGTTATCTGGGCAAATTGTGTGATGCTGAGGTTTGGGGTGTGAAGGAACCCATCACCCAGGTGTTGAGCACAATACTCAATAGTTAGTTTTTCAACCCTGGCCCCCCTCCTCACCCTTCCGCCTCTGGTAGTCCCCAGTGCCTATTGTTCCCATCTTTATGTCCATGTGTACTCAGTATTTAGCTCCTACTTATAAGTGAGAACATTTGGCATTTGGTTTTCTTTTCCTGCATTAATTTTCTTACGATAATGGCCTTCAACTCCATCTATGTTGCTGCAAAGGACATGATCTTGTTCTTTTTCATAGCTGCGTGCTACTCCATGGTGTATATGTTCCACATTTTCTTTATCCAGTCCACTGTTGGTGGGTACTTAGGTTGATTACATGTCTTTGCTGTTGTGAAATGAACATACGAGTGCATGTGACTTTCTGGTAGAACGATTTGTTTTCTTTTGGGTAGACACCCAGTAATGTGATTGCTAGGTCAAATGGTAGTTCTATTTTAAGTTCTCCGAGAAATCTCCAAACTGTTCTCCACAATGCAAGGCCTAGAATTCTTACTGAATAGCCTGTATAAAAAAAGGATAGGCAGTCATGAGAAAAACAACAGAATTTTGAGGCAGTAACTTAATAAAGAAGATATAGGTAGAAATGGACATTTTTAAAATGTAACTGGCAATCCAGAGATTTTGAGGTTAACAAAGACCTTGGCATCCTAAAATATCCTCACTCTCTGCTTCCACTGTTTATGAGAACAGATAGTGTTTTCTTTACAGTATTTAAGGGTTTAAAAGTGGAAATATCTTTGCTCTTATATGCTGAATCCCTGGAGTCCTTTTCCCACAGGATCTTTAATATCACGGGGCATCTGCTCAAGCTTTCAAGTCTCAGTGATCACCTTCTGCCTTCACTTGCAATTTTGCTATCATTGCATCCACCAGGAAGAGCTACCTTCACCACACCGGCTGGTCATTGCGGCTCTTCCTCTAGTGTCGTGTAGTGCACACCCCTATTTCTCAGCATCTGAGCATCCTCCCCAGCACTTTTCCAATCCACGAGAGCCTCTGTGGTGTCAAATGGCACAGATGTCGTACCTCTTGGTCCTGGTCACAGCGAATACTTCCCTCTGCCTTTTGATATCTGAGAAGTAGGCAGCTTCAAAAGTCATTTTTTCGTGTTCCTTCCTTGGCTTAGTTTCTTAAGGCTGCCATAACAAAGTACCACACACTGGGTGGCTTAAAAGAACAGAAATTTACTGGGGACGAGAAATCTGAAACCAAAGTGTGGGCAGCGTTGGTTCCTCCTGGAGGATCTGAGACAGAATCTGTCCCACGCCTCTGCCCCAGCTACTAGCGCTTGCTGGTGTTCCTTGACTTGTCAATGCGTCACTCTAATTTCTGATTCTGTCGTCATGTGACCTTCTTTTCTGTGTGTCTGTGTCCAAATTTCCGTCTTAGAAAAGCAAAACAAAAACAAAAAACAAAACAAAACAAAAAAACCACAGGGCCTCTCTGTTACCCAGGCTGGACTGTAGCAGTGCAATCATAGCTCACTGCAGCCTCCAACTCGTGGGCTCAAGTGATCCTCCCATCTCAGCCTCCCAAGTAGCTGGGAATACAGGCGTGCCCACCACACCTGGTTAAGCTCTTCTAATTTTTTGTAGAGATGGGATCTCACTATGTTGCCCAGTATGGTCTCAAATTCCTGGCTTCAAATGATCCTCCTGTCTTGGCTTTCCAAAGTGCTTGGATTACAGGTGTAAGCCACCATGACTGGCCAGAAATTTCCACCTTCTTATAAGAATACCAGTCATTGCACTGGAGCTCACTCTAACCCAGAATGACCTATCTCATTGTAACTTGATTACATTTTCAAAAACTCTGTTTTCAAATAAGATCACATTCACAGGTGCTGGTGCTAGGATGCAGACATATCATTTTTTGGAGGGAAACACAATTTTATCCACTCTACTTGTCAGAGTCTACCCAGAGCCATCTGCTGCCTCAACTAACTCACAAAGTTGCTTGTTTTGGCCGGGCACAGTGGCTTACTCTAGTAATCCCAGCACTTTGGGAGTCTGAGGTAGGAGGATTGCTTGAGCTCAGGAATTGGAGACCAGCCTAGAAAACATAGGGAGACCTTGTCTGAAAAGAAAGAAAGAAAGAAAGAAAGAATGAAAGAAAGAAAGAAAGGAAGGAAGAAAGAAAGAAAGAAAGAAAGAAAGAAAGAAAGAAAGAGAAAGACAGAAAGAAAAGAGAGAAAGAGAGAAACAAAAGAAAGAGAGAGAAGAAAAGTTGGGTGTGGTGGTGCACAGCTGTAGTCCCAGCTACTCGGGAGGCTGAGGTGAGAAGACTGCTTGAGCCCAGGAGGTCAAGGCTACAGTGAGCTTTCATTGCACCACTGCACTCCAGCCTGGGCAACAGAGCAAGACCATGTCTTTAAAATAAAGAAAAAAAGATTTGCGTGTTTTTTCTCTTGCTGGACTCCTCCAATTCACTCTATAGTACAACTGGAAGTTATTTAAAGGAACAACAAAAGTTTGACTGCAGGCCAAACTCGGTAGGGGAGGACACACACAGCAGCTCACAGAGAATGGAAACAGAGTCATTGCCCAGTAATGGTGCCATAGCACACCCTGAGATGTGCATGGGACTAAAAATTCAGGGCAAACAACTTTGAATTGGAGCTTGGTGCCCTGACTCTCTGATCCTCACCACATCTCCCCCCAACCCTCCAAAAAAAACTTTGCTCACCTGTTTCCCCTTTCTCTTCACACTGGATTAAACCCCACCTCTGCCAGTTCCACCTTAGGTATGGCCAAAATTTTTTCCCTCCTTCTCCGACCCTAGATATGAATGGGAAACAGTGTCCAAAATCAATATGGAGCTTGCTATCTTGATTCTAAATTTCAAGGAAGGATAATAGCATCCCTTAATTGTGCTACATACATACAGCACATTTCTCTAAAGAAGAAGCACATCACAAAAGTGTGTGAACCAATCTGAGATTAAACACAGTCCCTAGTTTTGTCTCAGAAAAGGCTTTGTTTATATTCCAAACCTCCCTCCCTCACCACCTGCCTCTGCCAAGCCTCAGACTGCATCAGCATTTGGCATGAAGCACCACCAAAGGCACTATCGACTCCAGTCTCCTAAGAAGCATCGAGCATTCAGAAACCGGCACTTCAGGTTAATTCTCAGCCATCAGAAGCACAGCCATCTCAGAATAGCAAGTAGATCCCCGGCGACACCATCGAGTGAGGTGTCAAAAGTTTTGGAATTAAGAACTGAGTGACCTTATTCAAAGTGCAATTTGAGAGAAAATTGCATCTGCGAAATACATAATAGTGTTAAGAAAAAAAAAAAAGCACAGGATACTGAAGGTCAGAAGACAAAGACGCAATGGATTCGTGAGTGGCATGATTGCTGTGCAGGGAAGAACAAGCTCAGAGTTACCCTGGGAGTTTTGCTTTCATTGGGATACAGGTCCCAGCCATGCATGTCTGGATTAGAAGAAAACAAATGCATCCAACCTGAGACACATGTCTCGCTTAATGGAGCATTTTTTAAAATTTCTGAAACCATGCACTAATGTGTTCAGGAATCCAGGTGCATCACAGTGATTCTGGGAGGCAGGAATATCTAACCCATCCTGTTTTATTTTACAATTGGAAATTTATTTTCTGATGATGATCAATGGAGACTCAGGAAAGCAGATTCAAAAGCAGACTTTCAATGAGTTTTGAAGGAATAGTGACATTCTTCACAATGACATGCAACTTTGCTTTTAACAGTCATGGGAGCGGTTTTGTTCATAGGGTAATACTTGATCTACATCCATACGTCTACACCATATAATTTGAAATACTACTATTTCAAACCCATGGAAAATTCAAATACAAAATCTCTGATGCCTGTTGCAATTTTTGCAGAATGGTACAGGTCAACTGTCCAAACCAGTGCTTCTGATGCTGTTTGCTAATTTACTCTTCCAATAATTTTACTATTATAAGCAATTATGCATATGCATAAAAGTATACAGGATGTAACTGAAAAAACAAAAACTTTGGTTTTCATGCAAACGTCACGTTAATTCTACTAATATATAAATAGCACAATCTTCTTTGTTACCCAAAGCGCTTAGATTTAAAGGAGGATGAACCAATGTCCTGCTAAGTGTTGTTCAAGAAATTAAGAGACAGCTTTCTACCTGCAAAAGTATTACTCTCTGCTTTCATGAGTTCAAATTTCAGAGGGCACACGTGAGTGACGTCATGCAATATCTATCTTTCTGTACCTGGCTTATTTTATGAAGCATAGTGTCCTGCAGTTTCATCCATGTTGTTGTAATTGACAAGGTTTCCTTCTTTTTTAAGGCTGGAGAGTGTTGCACTCTGCATAGGTACTACATTTTATGATTCATTCATTTGCTGATGGACACTTAGGTTGTTTTCATATCTTGGCTTTTGTGAATGCACGTGGGAATGCAGGTATCTGGAGATATTGGTCATGGGGTACAAACGAAATTATAAGATGGATAAGCTCTGAGGACCTAATGTATAGCATGGGGACAAATGTTTCTTAAATTTTCATAAGCAAGGTGATTTTAAGTGTTCCCAACATACACAGACATACACACATGAACACACACACACACACACACACACACAAATGGTAACTATGGGTGGCAATGAGTATGTTAGTTAATTTGATTGTGATAATCATTATAAGATGTGTACATACATAAGACCATTACATTCTAGACCTTGAATACATACATTTTTGTCAAATAAATATTTAAAAATTTAGGCTGCAGTGGGATGTGGTCACACCACTGCACTCCAGCCTAGGCAACAGAGTGAGACCCTGTCTCAGAAAATACATATGTATTTAACATTTTTTTTAAAAAAAGTAGTACTGCCATTTAGCTACAATCTGTATTTTGCAAGTTTTAGGTTCCATCATGGTTTTAACTCTTGCACTTTTTCTCAAGAGATATTACTCCAACTATATCTCAAAATATGCTTCAGAATTCATGTACTTAGCAGAGTATATAATTGCATTTGTAATGAAGCGTTCTTCTTACCTAAAGAGAGAGGTCTCACCTTAGCCCTCACCCCCTGAAAGGTGATCTCCTGGCCACTGGAATGTCCTGTTCAATAGAAGTGTCTTAGCCTGCAATCTTTGGCCACCCAATAGTCTAACAAGGTGGTTAAGGCTGGGTCCTTGGGCCATACCATATCCAGAAGAGCTGAAGACTAGAGATCAGCTCTGCCTCCAGGAGGAGCTTGAGACCAAAGCTCAGCAATGTGGAAGTTTGTGATTGAACTCCATTAAATACTGGACAGAAAGGCTCATCTGAGCTTCTCTGTATGGCAATACACAGTGCCTAAGGTCATGTGTCACGTCCAGGGGGAAGCAACTCCACCCATAACTGCAGAATGAAGAGAACACTGGAAGCTCCATATTTAGACCCCTGCTGGACTCTGCCCCATGCACTGTTTCTCTTGGCTAATTTTCATCTGTCCTTCCTCTGTAATAAACCTAATCCTGAGTAGAAGAGCTTTCAGGGAGTTCAATGAGCTCTAGCAAATTATCAAAACTGAGAGTGATCTTACGGACCCCTTGAGTTGTGATTGGTGTCAGAATTGAGGATGGTTTTTGGGGGACTATGCTATCTCCATTTCCAATGGGCATAACTCTTTCAAAGAAAACTAGAAGTGAGATGGGATTATGTTGATCTTCAGTGGAGTTATCCATTCCACAAATATGTGTGTTGACAATTGAATATGATTTATAAAGAACGATTAACAGTCATATGAGCTGTTTTGCTCATATGGCAATACTCGATCTACATCCACACATCTATATCATATAGTTTGAAGAATCACTATATCAAAATCATGGAAGATTCAAATACTAAATCTCTGATGTCTGTTGCAATTTTTGCAGAATGGTACAGGTCAACGGACCAAACCAGTGCTTCTGATGCCATTCGCTAATTTATCCTTCCAAAAATTTTACTGTTATGAGTAAATATGCATATGCATGTAAGTATATGGGTTGTAACTGGAGTTAGTTCCCTTTCTCCCAAAACAGTTGCCATAAACTTGCAGTTATTCTATGGGCTGCCTTTTTGTTGTTGTTTTTCGTGTGCTTGCTTGTTTCACTCAATAATGTAACCTGTAGCTCACTCATACCAATGCCTAGATTTCTACTTTGTCTCCGTTACATTTCTTCTGTCTCTGTACCATAGTTTGTTGAATCAGTTTTCTATAGAGGGACATTTGGGATGTTTCCAATCTTTGAGATTACAGATCACACTGGAGTGATGTATTAGTCCATTCTCACACTGCTGTAAAGGTACTACCTGAGACTGGGTAGTTTATAAACAAAAGAGGTTTAATTGACTCATAGTTCCCCATGACTGGGGAGGCCTCAGGAAATTCGCAATCATGGTGCAAGGTGAAGGGGAAGCAAGGCACATCTTACATGGTGGCAAGGAAGAAAAGAGAGTGCAGGGGAAACTGCCACGTTTAAAACCATCAGATCTCATGAGAACTCCCTCGCTATCATAAGAACAAACTGGGGGAAACCGCCCCCATGATCCAATCATCCCCACCAGGTCCCTCTCTTGACACATGGGGATTACAACTAGAGATGAGATTTGGGAGGGGACACAAAGCCAAACCATATCAACTGAGTAACATTGTACAAAAGAGATGCTCTGTTTTACCCTATTTATCTTTGGCTTTGGTTTCTAGACATAGATCAAAGGGTAACTGGATATGCATTTTGCCAAATTTCCCTCCTATCAGTGTGGTACCGTTTTGCATTTCCACCAGCAACACATGGTGCCTATTTTCCCACAGCCTGGCCAACAGATTTTGTGGCCAAACTTCTGCATTTTTCCAATCTGCTTGTTGAGAAGTGGTGTCTATGTATGATGTCAATTTGCAATTCTGCCATTAAGAGTGCATGGTTGAACATATTTTCATATATTAGGTCCTTTTTCATGTCTTCTATTGAAGGCCATCTGTTCATTTATCTTGCACACTTCTTAAGTAGGTTTTGGTTTTTGGAAGTTTTTTGTCTTGATTATGTTAGAGAGAGTCCTTTGTCTGTGATTTCCACTGCAAATATCTTTTCCAGCTTGCCATGTTTCTTTAAACTCTACTTATGAAAGGTCTTGTGATGTGAAAGTTTTATATGCAGTGGATTCATTAAATTTATATGCAGTGAATTTATTGCTTTAAAAATTCAAGCAATGGGAGGTTTCTTTATTTCTAGGACATAACTTGTTGCGTATTTTCACCGGTTTATCTTTTGAGACTTTTTAGTTATTGTGGTATACATTTGTTATGCATCCTATTTTAACTTTTCTTTTAACTTTCAAATGTCTGCCCAGTTGTCCAAATACAATCTACTAAAACATTCACTTGTCCCTGTTGATGTGTGATGCTGCATTTACCAAACATTGTATTGCTATGTAATCCTACATCTGATTTGGGGATTTCTACTGTGTTCTCTGGGTCCCTCATGAACCAATGCAGCAGTTTTAATTATAGATGCAATACAACATTTTAATATCTAATGGGTCTGACTTCCCATTGACATTGTTTATATTTTTTTATTATACTTTAAGTTCTGGGATACATGTGCAGAACGTGCAGGTTTGTTACATAGGTATACACATGCCATGGTGGTTTGCTGCACCCATCAACCCGTCATCTACATTAGGTATTTCTCCTAATGCTCTCCCTCCCCAGCCCCCCACCACCCAACAGGCCCTGGTGTGTGATGTTCCCCTCCCTGTGTCCATGTTTTCTCAATGTTCAACTCCCACTTATGAGTGAGAGCATGTGGTGTTTGGTTTTCTGTTCCTGTGTTACTTTGCTGAGAATGATGGTTTCCAGCTTCATCCATGTCCCTGCAAAGGACATGAACTCATTCATTTTTATGGCTGCATAGTATTCCATGGTGTATATGTGTCACATTTTCTTTATCCAGTCTATCATTGATGGGCATTTGGGTTGGTTCCAAGTCTTTGCTATTGTGAATAGTGCTGCAATAAACATACATGTGCATGTGTCTTTACACTAGAATGATTTATAATTCTTTGGGTACCCAGTAATGGGATGGCTGGGTCAAATGGTATCTCTGGTTCTAGATACTTGAAGAATTGCCGCATTGTCTTCCATAATGACTGAACTAATTTACACTACCACCAACAGTGTAAAAGTGTTCCTATTTCTCCACATCCTCATCCTCTGTTGTTTCCTGACTTTTTAATGATTGCCATTCTAACTGGTGTGAGATTGTATCTCATTGTGGTTTTGATTTGCGTTTCTCTAATGACCAGTGATGATGAGCTTTTTTCATATGTTTGTTGACTGCGTAAATTTCTTCTTTTGAGAAGTGTCTGTTCATATCCTTTGCCCAATTTTTGATGGGGTTGTTTGTTTTTTTCTTGTAAATTTGTTTAAGTTCCTTGTAGATTCTGGATATTAGCCCTTTGTCAGATGGATAGATTACAAAAATTTTCTCCCATTCTGTAGGTTGCCTGTTCATGCCGATGATAGTTTCTTTTGCTGTGCAGAAGCTCTTTAGCTTAATTCGATCCCATTTGTCAATTTTGGCTTCTGTTGCCATTACTTTTGGTGTTTTATTCATTAAGTCTTTGCCCACGCCTAAGTCCTGGATGGTATTGCCTAGGTCTTCTTCTAGGGTTTTTATGGTTTTAGGTCTTATGTTTAAGTCTTAATCCGTCTTGAGTTAATTTTTATATAAGGTGTAAGGAAGGGGTCCAGTTTCAGTTTTCTGCCTATGGCTAGCCAGTTTTCCCAACACCATTTATTAAGTAGGGAATCCCTTCCCCATTGCTTGTTTTTGTCAGGTTTGTCAAAGATCAGATGGTTGCAGATGTGTGGCATTTTTTCTGAGGCCTCCATCATCCTGATACCAAAACCTGGCAGAGACACCATAAAAGAAGAAAATTTCAGGCCAATATCCCTGATGAACATTGATGCTAAAATCTTCAATAAAATACTGGCAAACTGAATCCAGCAGCACATCAAAAAGCTTATCCACCATGATCAAGTTGGCTTCATCCCTGGGATGCAATGCTGGTTTGACATATGCAAATCAATAAACATAATCCATCACATAAACAGAACCAATGACAAAAACCACATGATTATCTCAATAGATGCAGAAAAGGCATTCGATAAAATTCAACACCCCTTCATGCTAAAAACTCTCAATAAACTGGGTATTGATGGAATGTATCTCAGAATAATAAGAGATATTTATGACAAACCCACTGCCAATATCATACTGAATGGGCAAAAGCTGGAAGCATTCCCTTTGAAAACCGGCACAAGACAAGGATGCCCTCTCTCACCACTCCTATTCAACATAGTATTGGAAGTTCTGGCCAGGGCAATCAGGCAAGAGAAAGAAGTAAAGGGTATTCACGTAGGAAGAGAGGAAGTCAAATTGTCTATGTTTGTGGATGACATGATTGTATATTTAGAAAACCCCATCGTCTCAGCCCAAAATCTCCTTAAGCTGGTAAGCAACTTCAGCAAAGTCTCAGCATTCAAAATCAATGTGCAAAAGTCACAAGCATTCCCACACACCAATAACAGACAGAGAGCCAAATCATGAGTGAACTCCCATTCACAATTGCTACAAAGAGAATAAAATACCTAGGAATACAACTTACAAGGAATGTGAAGGACCTCTTCAAGGAGAACTACAAAACACTGCTCAAGTAAATAAGAGAGGACACAAACAAATGGAGAAACATTCCATGCTCATGGATAGGAAGAACCAATATCATGAAAATGGCCATACTGCCCAAAGTAATTTAGAGATTCAATGCTATCCTCATCAAGCTACCATTGACTTTCTTCACAGAATTAGAAAAAACTACTTTAAATTTCATATGGAACCAAAAAAGAGCCCATATAGCAAAGACAATCCTAAGCAAAAAGAACAAAGCTAGAGGCTTCATACTACCTGACTTCAAACTATACTACAAGCCTACAGTAACCAAAACAGCATGGTACTGCTTATTTTCACAGTAGTGTCCTAATCCTTCCTGCATGTATATTTCTTGATGTCACCTTTACAATCATGTTTTCTAAGTGCATAAAATTTTAGGAATAGGGTCCTGCTCTGTCACTCAGACTGGAGTGCAGTGGCATGACCACAGGTCACTGCAGCTTCAAACTTGTGGGTTCAAGTGATCCCCCTGCCTCAGCCTCCCAAGTATTTGGGACTACAGGTAAAAACCACCATGCTCAGCTCTTGGTTAGTATTTTTATTGAACTGGCATTGAATTCATAAATAAATTTACAGGGAGTTGATGGACTTACATATTTAAGTGGATTGACTCTTTGTAGCTGCTGTGTACATTTGTAAATTTGGTAATTTAATTTTGGTAATTTTCTGTATACATCTGTAAATTGGTAATTTTACCACAAAGTCAAAGCCTCTTAAAAACATCTATTTATTATCTCACCATTGGGTGGGTCAAAAGTCCTGTGTGCTCACCTTACCACTGTGCTCTGGGTCTCCCTAAGCTAAAATCAAGGTGTCAGCTGTCCTGAGTTTTTATAAGGAGATTCAGGGATGTCAGTTTCCAAGCCCACTTGAATTCTTGGCAGAATCTTGCCATCGAAGGACTGAAGTCTTCATTTCTTTACTGTCTGCCATGGAGAGAAGAAGGAGAAACCCTCAGTTGTTAGAGTCCTTTTGCTGGTCCTTGCAGATATCTCCTCCATCTCAGAACATTGCAGCAATGGTGGGTTAAACTCTTCTCACCCTTGGAATCTTTCTGCTTTTTCCTTTTGCCTCCCCAGCTCTCTTTCTCCAGAAAGAGAAAATTCTCTGCTTTCAAGGGCACCTGTGATTAGATTGGACCCGCCTGGTTAAGTAGGATAATTTTTCTCTTGTAAGGTCAATGACATCAATTACCTGCAAAGTCCCTGTACCATGTAATGAACATAATACAGGTCCTGGAGTTTAGAGTGTGGATATCTATGTGAGGATATCATTCTGCCTCCTATAATACATCAAGCTTCTTTGCTTTTTTAAGACTCCTCTATATAGCCATTATCAAAAAGTCAAAAAATAATAGATGTTCGTGTAGATGTGGTGAAAGGGGAATGCTTATCCACTGCTGGTGGGAGTGTAAATTAGTACAACCTCTATGGAAACAGTTTGGAGACTTCTTAAAGAACTGAAACTAAAAGAACTAAAAGAACTTAAAGAACTAAAAGTAGATCTACCATTCGATCCAGCAATCCCACTACTTGGTATCTACCCAAAGGAAAAAAGTCATTATATCAAAAAGACACCTGCAACACATATGTTTTTCACAGCACAATTCACAATTGCAAAGATATGGAACCGACCTAAGTGCCCATGGACCAATGAGTGGATCAATAAGATGCAGGATATATGCACCATGAAATACTACTCAGCTGTATGTATTAAAAAAAAAAAGATAATGTTTTTTGCAGCACCTTGGATAGAGCTAGAGGACATTATTCTAAGTGAAATAACTCAGGAATGGAAAATCAAATACCGTATGTTCTCACTTATAAGTGGGAGCTAAACTATGGGTATGCAAAGGCATACAGAGTGGTAGAATGGACATTGGACACTCTGAAGGGGGAGGGTAGGGGGCAATGGATAAAAAACTATATATTGCATACAACGCACACTACTTGGATGACAGGCACACTAAAATCTCAGAGTTCACCACTCTACAATTAATCCATGTAACCAAAAACCACTTGTAGACCAAAATCTATTAAAATAAAAATATTTAACAAATACTTCTCTGAATATATTTTAAAATATGTATACATACTGAAATACCTTTCCCTTTTTCAAATCTTTCTGCCAGGTCTAGGTGATGCCTTCAGGCCATCAGCTTTGAGCACTAACACAGCAGCATGCCAATATCATGTTTTACGCCAGGAACCAGTTGCAAAAACAAAGAACAAATAATGTGCTAATGATTTACCTCCCATAATTAACCAATAAATGTTTGCTCAGAACGTGGCAAGTAGTTACAAGTTGTGTCAAGAAATGTTCACAATAAGGGTCGGGTGTGATGTTTCATGCCTGTAATCCCAGCACTTTGGAAGGCTGAGGCAGACAGATCACTTGAGGTCAGGAGATCGAGACCAGCCTGGCCAACATGGTGAACCCCCATCTTTACTAAAAATACAAAAATTAGCCGGGCTTGGTGGCGCGTGCCTATAATCCCAGCCACTTGGGAACCTGAGGCACAAGAATCGCTTGAACCCGAGAGGTGGAGGTTGCAGTGAGCTGAGATCTCATCACTGCACTCTAGCCTGGACGACAGAGTGAGACTCCATCTCAAAAACAAACAAACAAAAAAAAAGAAATGTTCACAATAAGAAATGCACTTAAATTATTTGTGATGGTATGTCTTGAAAATATTTTCTTTTAACAAATTACAAATAATATATTTTCCACCTCACATACTTATCTTTTTGTGATGAGAATATTTAAAATCTACTCTGTTAGCAATTTTTAAGTTTACTATATGGTATTATTAACTATAGTCGCCATGTTGTACAGAAGATCTCTTGAACTTATTCCTCCTCTTTATCCTTTGACCAACATCTTCTCATCCATGACCCCTTCCACTCAGCCTCTGGCAACTATCATTCTACTCTCTGCTTTTATTAGTTCTTTTTTCTTAGATTCTACATATAAGTGAGAACGTGCATTATTTACCTTTCTAAACCTGCTTCGTTTCATTTCACATAATGTTCTCTTGTGTCATCCATGTGGTCAAAAATGAAACAAAAACTTCTGTCTTTTACAAAAGGTCTTAAACTATGATACATCAGAATTGCACATACAAATTCTAAAATTGATTGAAGCCAGGCATGGTGGCACTTGCTTGTAGTCTCAGCTACTCAGGAGGCTGAGGGGGGAGGATCACTTGAGCCCAGGAGTTCAATACCAGCCTGGGAAACACAGCAAGACCCTGACTTTAAAATAAAACAAATACTAAAATCTCACGAATCACCACTAAAGAACTTACTCATGTAACCAAATACCACCTGTTCCACAAAAACCTATGGAAATAAAAATTAAAATAAAATAAACAAATGTACAACAGATGTGGCTTATTGGAATCTCTCATTTCCAATTTTGATCATGAACTTCAAGAAATTCAGAGGAAGTACTGAAAGACCTCTGCTGTAAAATGCACAAAACTCATCACGTGCACACAACTTCTCTTCTAATTCCAGAGTCATTGGAGCCCCTGAATTTTCTCCCTCGTTCCTGCATTGGACTCCAGCAGGACATCCAGGACACAAGAGATTCACAGAAAATGGGGAATCTCTAGAAGAGAAAGGGTTCAGTGGAGATATAGCCAACCGCTCTTTCCTTAATGTTTGCAGAGCCTTGGAGCCCCTGGCCCAGGGACTGTGGCCTTCTGGGCTTGGGGGCCTGTCTGCAGCCAAGAAAGGGCAGAGTAACCCCATCTGGCCCTAATGCAGGAGAGATATTGTTTACCTGACAATTGATCTCACTCTGGACAGGACACAGTTTCCAGGAGAAACTTCCAGTCAACCCATGGGGGCAATGTCTGCAGAGCTATCTACTGCTGTTCTGAAATGAAAGTGTTAATAAAACCCTAACTATCCAGACAAAATGGGCTCTCTGTGGCTGAGAGTGACCCTCAAATTAAGATAAAAGGAACCCAGTGGCCAGGGGGAGTGAGAGAAGAGAGTCACAAAGCACTTTGTTCCTGGAGATGGCAGCTCTGAATATCCAGCTTGTGCTGAGCTGAGATGGTTCTTAGCTCACTGAAGCTGAGAAACCCTGGCTGGAAAATTCCTCCCAACAGCTACCTCTGGGTTTGAGCTTAGAAACTACCTAATCAGTACTCATTATTTTCAACCTCAAAGACCAAACGAATTTAAATACATCATTTAAACACACAGATTTGTACCACATTTTCTTTATCTATTGTTAATGGCATTTAGGTTGATTCCGTGTCTTTGCTATTGTGAATAGTGGTGCAGTGAACATACACGTGCATGTATATTTATAATAGAACGATTTATATTCCTTTGGATATATATCCAGTAATAGGATTGCTGGGTCAAAAGGAATTTCTGTCTCTAGGTCTTTGAGGAATCGCCACACCATCTTCCACAATGGTTGAACTAATTCACACTCCCATCAACAGTGTAAAAGTGTTCCTTTTTCTCCACAATCTCACCAGCACCTGTTGTTTTTTGACTTTTTAATAATAGCCGTTCTGACTAGTGTGAGCTGGTATTTCATTGTGGTTTTGATTTGCACTTCTCTAATGATCAGTGATGTTGAGCTTTTGTTCATGTGATTTTTGGTACATATACACCATGGAATACTATGCAGCTATAAAAAAGAATGAGATCATGTCCTTTGCAGAAACATGGATGGAGCTGGAGGCCATTATCCTTAGCCAAATAATGCAGGAAGAGAAAACCAAATACTGTGTGTTCTCACTTATAAATGATGAGAACACATGACACATAGAAGGGAACAACACAGACTGGGGCCTACCAGAGGTCAGAGGGTGAGAGGAGGGAGAGGATGAGGAAAAATAGCTAATGGATACCAGGCTTAATACCTGGGTGATGAAATAATTTGTACAACAAAGCCCCATGACACACATTTACCTATGTAACACACCTGCACATACTGCACATGTACCCCGAACTTAAAAACTTAAAATAAAAGCATATATATATTTGTGTGTGTGTGTGTGTGTGCATATATATATATATTCTATCTATCTATCTATCCATCTCTGTGTGTGTGTGTGTGTGTGTGTGTGTGTGTGTGTGTAATGACATACAGGTCTAATTGAGGACTGGGACAGGAACCTTTCCAATTTAAGCCAGACCCCCTCTTTGTCCTCCGGGGCTCATTTTATTTTACACTGGAGTCTGCATCTCCCAATCTGCAGATTGTCTTTCATGGAAAACAAAGCTCTCCCTTTTTCCTCTGCAGATCTCAGAGTCTTCTGTTAATTGTATCAAGGGATTATTCTATGTCCAGGACAGGTCTGAGGCTCCAGAAAGCAAGAGGTGAAAGGAGCAAAAGGTGTCCTTTTCCAATTAGAGTGCGGATTATCCTCAGCTTCTAGAAATGCAAAGCCTTAGCCACAGTGGTTCCTGTGAGCACATGCCTCACCACAAGTGTTCACACCTAGAAAGCAGTCTGTGGAACACACTCTTATTTTGAAAGAGAAAACAAATCAAGCTACAGTTCCCCAAGATATCCAAAGAAATGAATGAATATATCACACCTTATTGAAAGTTTAAGATCTCCATGTTGGGCAGGTATCATGATCCTTTCATTAAAATTATAAATGCAAACTCAGAGTATTCAGAGAAGCTAAAAGCAGTCTAAAGTAGATTTTACCCATAAAAGTAATTCTTTGGGTTAAAAAAGGCGTTATATTCACACTGATGGCAATAATTAGTCCTTCAAGGATTTAAATGGACTACGGTTGGGTGCACCATAAGCAAAATTCGACTTACATATGATGTCTCCCAGTTTTAGACCAATTTCTGCCTGATTAAAATCAATCGAGGAGAGTGCGGTGGCTCACACCTGTAATCCCAGCAATTTTGGAGGCTGAGGTGGGACAATCGCTTGAGCTCAGAAGTTCAAGACCAGCCTTGGAAACAGAGTGAGATCCCATCTCTAGTATATTTAAAATTTTTTTTAAAGTAAAATCAACCTATGCATGTTAAATGCAATATTTAATTTAATTATATTTACTGATAGAAATGGAAATACTTTACTAACAACTAGAATGCTCACACACATGAATGAAGACATTTATTCTCTCCTATACAATGAAAACTGACATTTCCTTGAGAAAGCTTTGGAACCAATATAATAGTGGATTACTAGAAAGTAGTAAAACATCAATAAAATGCAGGCTAAATAGCTGATCCAACTATCTTTTCTCACTGATATAAGATAATTTGAGGCTTAAAGAATAGATTCAAAATTACAACATCATAGTAATTTATCTAAATAGCCAAAAAACCACTTTAATGCCAAAAAAATTGAGTCAATCTGATCTGTATAAATGATTTAATATATTCAGGGGTAAAATAGTCATTGGGACATTTTCTTTCATTTACAGAATTAAGTAGTATTGATTTGTCTACTACACACACTCACTCATGCACACATATTTATAAGCACTGGATTCATAGGGATAAAAAGAGTATAAATGCAAGTTACAGTATTTTTCTATTATTTGGATACTATGAATAAAATAAGGCAAACTATTATACATGCATTGCATGAAGATTGTATTGTTATCTCTTCATCTTCCAGGTTTTTTGTGTTTTGCAACAGATCCGATCCTTTGAAAGAATTTAAATCTGTGTCTTCAGCTGCACAGGGATGTTTAACATTTTTTATTGAAAGCATAATACTATAACGATTATAGCAATAGGCACTACTGTGAGTGCTGAAAATCCTTACCATAAACTCTTGTAATGAGATAAGAACTAATTGGATGCAAAGCTTTGTGAGAATAGTATACTGTCATACCTAAAATTCCCAACCTATCTATACTCTTAGAGACTCTTGGTGATCTGTTTTATAGAGTAGGTTTTATGCAGAGACAAGAGTAGGATTTTGTATTGGTGTCTCTACAGCGTCCCAAATTCCATTTTTGGTTGCTGTTCTTTCTCTAAAGCACCATGCCCAGGTCACATTGTGTAGCACTTTGAACTTCCCATTTCAACTCAGAGCTGGGCAGCATACCCCAGTGTGCCCTCAGACTTTTCTCCTTCCAATGGAAGGTCCAAATTTTCCTTTCCCTAGGGCCTGGTGGTCTACATGAATGCCATGGTATCGATTAGTTCATGTTAAAAAATAAATAGCTTGTGATGTCTTGTTTCAACCAGAAAACTTCAATGAACCTTCAATGTTTCAATGCACAGAAGACAAAAGAAGGGAAGAGAAGGAAAGGGAAGGGGAGAAGAGGAAAAAAAAAAGCAGTAAAAGAATAGGAGACAGAAAAGAAGAGGAGAGGAGAGGAGAGAAAACCATCATAAAGATTTAATATGTGAAACAACTCAGAAACAGTCAAATGTCCTATGTTCTCACTTATAAATGGGAGCTAAATAATGTGTACACACAGACAGAGAGAATGCAATAACAGACATTGGAGACTCAGAAGGGTGGGCGGGGCTGGGCGGTGAGGGACGAGAAATTACTTAACAGGTACAATGTACACTATTCAGGTGATGGTTACTCTAAAAGCTCAGACTTCACCACTGTGCAATCTATCCATGTAACGAAACTGCAGTTGTATATTCTACCCCTTACATTTATACAAATAATACATAAAGATTTAATGAGCCACAGCAAGGCAATAAAAACAATAATTGAGGGGAAAGGAGTTATACTGAATTCTTCTAGTCTTACCTAAAATTTTAATTTTTTCATGGAGGAAATGAGTTTCCTTCGCCACCGTTTTAAAACATATGAAATTGCTTAATTTAATTTAATTTGTTTAATTTTTCTTTGTTCTCCTGTATCATTTTTTTGATGCTTATAGAAGGGAATTTTCCTTTATATGTCACATTTATTGATCCACTACCTACTGGTTTGTTTTGTTTTGTTTTTAGGTACTCTACCAGCTATAAATAGACACAGTAATTACTTCTTGTTGATTAACATATACAATTATTTTCTAGGACAAGGCAATTTTTAAATAAAGTCTCGAATCTCAGATGAAAGAAAATTATACACATTGCATTTAATATTTCCAACAGCTATGTCAATTCTCATCATTTTCTCTCTAATTAAGGAAGCATGCAAAAAGTTATTTTAATAGAAAATGTATGGTCTTATTAAATGCTCTTCAACCTTCATTAATTTTCATCAAAAGTCTTTAAAAAACACAACAAATGGAGTATGGGAAATAAAAAATTGCTTTATGATGGCAGTATTTTTCTTCCGTGTTTATCCTATGCCTGGTACATGTATATTTGTATATTTTTTGTATGTATATATGTAATATATATATGCATTATGTATGTACATGTGTATGCACATATATAAACTATATACATGAGTTATATATACCATCCTGTTGCTTAATAACAAGGATAAATTTTGAGAAATGCATCATTAGGCAATTTCATCATTGTGTGAACATCATCGAGTGGACTTACACAAACCAAGATGGGAGAGCCTGCTACACACCTAGGCTAGATGTATGGCCTACTGCTCTTTCACTACACACCTGAATAACAGTTTACTGTACTGAATACTGCAGACAATTTAATGCAGTTGTAAGTGTCTGTGTATCTAAACATGTAAACATAGAAAAAGCAGAGTAAAAATATGGTATTATAATCTTAGAAGATCACCTATGTCTATGTAGTCTGTCGTTGACTGAAATATCATTATGTGGCTCATAACTGTATAGATTATCTATCTATCCATTTATGTATCTATCTCTCCATCCACCCCTCCATGAATCCATTCATCATCCATCCATCCATTCATCCATCCATCCACTCATGCATCCATCCATCTTATCTATCTATCTAGCTATCTATCTATCTACCCATCTATCTATGAACTATATTTTATGTTACTCCTTGTAGTTCTGTATTTAATAAAAAAGCAATGGCTTGTTAGTCTCTCCACCATAAAAATATCTTAGCCCTTGTTTGTAAATGGTAGCACTGACACTCGTCCACAAATTGGAAAGAGATTCCTCATGAATGTAGCATTAAAAAAAAAAACCATACATCCTCTGGTTCTCAGAAAGGAGAACAGTCAGAAAAGAAATAACCCAGGAGAAGGTGCAGAACACATTTGTATGGATGGCAGAAATCACCAACTGTCTTGGGAATGGAAACCAACGTGACTAGGAAGAAAGCTGCCAATCCATTTTAAAAACACACATTGATGCTTTTTTATCTGTTTTATCTCATGAGCAAAGCACTTGACTTTTCAGTTACCTTTTTTTTTTCAAAATATACATTGAATATGCTTTTTGAGCTAACAGATTTCAAGCTTGTGAATGTCTTGGGGGTCGAATGGTTTTCTACTGTTAAAAGCCTGTAGGTGCTGTGGCACCCTCATTTGGTGTTTTAATGTTGCAGGGATACCTGAGAGGAGCTTTGTTTCCTAAAGTTTATGCTTTGGTTTGTTGGGATTGGTTTGCTTTGTTTTCTACCTGGATGTTTATAGGGTATTGCTTTCATTTTTTCAGGATATGTCTAGGCATGATCTTATTTTGGATGTTATTTTCTGAAGTGCCAGTGATGAATACTAATTTGTATGAGTAGGGAGTTGAAACCTCCACACATATCATGAAGAAGGGCTTAATTGAAGGAAAGCTAGTAACAGATAAATTAAGCACTGTCTGAGCAATTCCCCCACTTTTCCATGTTTATCCTAGCACAAACACCCACAATGATGTTCTCTCTGTCTCTTTTGCTCTTTTTTTCTCTTTTTTCTCTCTCTCACACACACACAAACAAGCACACATATCCACAGAAACACACACACCACACACATAAACACAAAGACACACAGTCAGACATATGTACACAAACTCAAGTGTACACACAGAAGAACATGTACACACACACACAAGCATACATATACACAGAAACATACAGGTACTCACAAACACACACATGCACACAACACACAGATTCCCAGAAATACATGCAGAAGCACACACACCCATTTAACGAGCAGTCACTTTCTGGTATTTATCATTCCTGAATGATCATAAAATAGATATTGCAGACAGCTGAGGCAGGAGTCACCAAGTCAATGGAATTGTTGAATTTCTGGAAAACACAGATTCCTCAGTACAAAGGTTAGGGGGAAAGTAGAGAGTGCAGTACAACTGCTTCTTCTTTCAGTTGGTCTTGGAGTTTAGGCTCAGGCATAAATGTTCCCTGAAGGGAAATTTAGGTTTTCTTTTATTCTTTTTTTTTCTCCACAACTTCCTGTACCTTATGACTAATTGACATTCTTTTCAAAGACTGGTTTATTAGTCATGTTTCATGGTTATTCTACATTTCCATTAAAAAAGTCTTTGTGGGCATTTTACAAAACATTTCAGATTTACAAAAGAAAATTCCCTCGGTATGAATTTAAAGGGAAGCAATCCATTTTTTTCTCAAGTTTAATTTTACATACAGGGGATACATGCACAGGCTTGCTATGTGGGTATATTGTACCCAGGTAGTGAGCATAGTACTCAAGATGTAGTTTTTCAAGCCATGACACACTCCCTCCCACCTGTCTCCCTGCCAGTGTCTATTGTCTATTGAGAACAGTGTCCGTTGCTTCTACGTTTATGTTCATGTGTACTCAATGTTTGTCTCCCACTTACAAGTGAGAATATGTGGTATTTGCTTTTCTTTTCCCGTATTAATTCACTTAGGATGACAGCCACCAGCTCCATTCATGTTGCTGCAAAGGACAATATTTCATTCTTTTTTATGGCTGCATAGCATTTCATGGTGTATGTGCACCACATTTTCTTTATCCAGTCTATGGATGGGCACTTGGGTTGATTCCCTGTATTTGCTATTATGAATAGCATGGCAATGAACATACAAGTGCAGTGTGTTTTGGGGTAGAATGATTTATTTTCCTTTGGATATATACCCAGTAATGAGGTTGCTGGGTTGAATGGTAGCTCTGTTGTAAATTCTTTGAGAAATCTCCAGACTGCTTTCCCCAGTGGCTGAACTAACTTACATTCCCACCAGCAGTGTGTAAGTGTTCCCTTTTCTCTGCATCCTCACTAGCATCTGTTATTTTTGACTTTTTAAGAATAGTCACTCCGACTGGTGTGAGATGATATCTCACTGTGGTTTTGATTTGCATAGGAAAGGAATTATTTTTAAGACAAGATTACAATGAGACAATCAGTGAGCACCAGATGTCTGGTACTTACGGCCTGTCGTAAAATTTGGAACCTAGTGTTGTCACTGAGCACAGGCTCGGCTTGGCTGTTTGCCACTTGCAAAGCGAAGAAGAAGAATGAGATGCAGTGGGGGGAAAGTGCTGACAGTGGGGAAGTGGCCAGGTTCACACCTAAAGAAACCACCTCAAAGTTTCAACTGGACAAGGGGACTTTAAAAGGGGATCTTGGAATGGGAAGCATGCGGGAGGGGTGCCAGATAGGAGGTCTGCATGTGTTGTTCCGAAGGTCATCTCAAGCGATGGTCCACCTGGAGCTCAGGCTGGTGTCATCTCAACAATTGCCAGGGTGTAGACTAACCCCAGTGAGGTAATCTCTAGGATTTCGCAGCTGGGTCTCCACATCTGATTGATCTCAAGATTAGCCCCTGGAACTTCCAATAAGCACATAATTACATACAAGAGTACAGTTAAATAAATATGCATGGTGTAAGGGAGTGAATGGTGAGAAAGAGAGGGATGTTGCATTCAAAGAAAGTTCATTTCTATGATATATTTTAAGACTAAGGAGGGCCCGGGTGCAGTGTCTCCTGCCTGTAATCCTAGCACTTTGGGAGGCCAAGGTGGGCGGATCACTTGAGGCCAGGAGTTTGAGACCAGCCTGACCAACACGGTGAAACCCCATCTCAACTAAAATACAAAAATTACCTGGGCGTGGTGGTGTGTGCCTGCCATCCCAGCTACTCTGGAGGCTGAGGCAGGAGAACCACTTGAACCAGGAAGGCGGAGATTGCAGTGAGCTGAGATTGTGCCACTTCACTCCAGCCTGGGTGACAGAGCGAGACTCTGTCTCAAAACACAAACAAAAACTAAGGAGGGCAAAAAGGTTTTGGCAGAACATTTTAAAGTTACATCTTGAGACTGGGGGGAAAGGAAAAAAAAGTTTTAAAGTGCACTTTGAGGCTACACTGTTTGGTTACACTGTGACTATACGGTCACTATTCTGACTATTTGTGTCTTGTTAGGAGTAAATAAAAGTGTAGACTAGACCTTTTCACAATAGTCAAGATATGGAATCAACCTGGGTATCCAACAACAGATGGATGAATAAAGAAAGTGTGGTACATATACACAACGGAATACTATTTAGCCATAAAAGGAATGAAATTTTATCATTTGCAACAACATAGACAGAACTTGAGGACATTGTGTTAGGTGAAATAAGTCAGAAATAAAAAGTTAAACATTGTGTGTTCTCACTCATAGGTGGAAGCCAATAAAGTGGATCTCAGAATACTAGAAGCTGAGAAGGGGAAGGGGAAGGCAGGGACAAGGAGAAATTTGATAAAGAATACAAAATTACAGCCAGATAGGAGGAATAAGTTCTAGTGTTCTGTGGCTCTGTAGGATGATTACAGTTAGCAATAATATATTTATATAGTTTCAAATAACTAGAAGAGAGGATATTGAATGTGCACAACACAAAGCAATGATCAATGTTTGAGATGATGGATGTGCTAATTACCCTGATATGATTACTCTACAATATATGCATTGCAATATCACTATGCACTCCATAAATATGTATCATGACTATGTGTCCATTTAAATTTTTTTTTAATTTTTAAAGCATCATTTCTTGTGGAGAAATTGCAGTCCATGTTAATTGTTCTGGGGGAATTACGTGGAGCAGTCACCACAGAAATCAGTATAGTGATCCTTTAAGAAATTACAAAGAGAATTAGAGAATTAGCATATGATCCTGTAATCCTACTTCTGGGCATATACCCAAGGGAATTGAAAGCAGAGTCTTAAAGAGATATTTTCACACCCAAAGTATATTGCAGTATTAATCACAATAACCAAAAGGTAGAAGCAATCCAACTGTCCACTGGCAGATGAATAGGTAAGCTGAATGTGGTTTATCTATACAATAGAATGTTATTCAGCCTTAAAAAGGAAGGAAATTTTGACACATGCTACTATGTGGATGAACCTTGAGAACATTATGCTCAGTGAAATTAACCAGTCACAAAAGGACCATAGTTTATTATTCCACTTACATGAGGCACTTAGAGTCACCAAATTTATAGAGACAGAAAGTAGAATGGTGCTTACAGGGCATTGGAGGGGAGAATGGGGAGTTGTTGCTTAATGAGGACAGAGTTTCAGTTTGGGAAGACAAAAATTTCTGGAGATGAATAATGGTGATGGTTGCACAATAATATGAATGTGCTTAATGAGGACAGAGTTTCAGTTTGGGAAGACAAAAATTTCTGGAGATGAATAATGGTGATAGTTGCACAATAATATGAATGTACTTAATTTCACTGAACTCAGTGCCTAAGAATGATTGAGATGGTAAATTTTATGTTCTATGTTTGTTTGTTTTACCACACATAGAAATGTAAAGGATTGTAAAACATTAAATAAAAGAAAAAACAAAAACAAACAAACAAAAGAAAGCTGCCACTTCACTCTCTTGACCTGACACACTTCTCCTTGCCATGGCATTTCTTCCTAACTTTGTACACTTCTGCAAAATAAAGTTTCTGTCCCAGAAAGCACAGCAACTTTGCCATTGTGTAACAGCAGAAGCAAACCCAATAAAAAAATGAGAGTGTGCAGAGCTCTAGTATCAGTCAGCAAAAAGAGCAAATAATAGGGCAAGAGAAATAGAGGAACAGCACCAAAATATCTGGAATGCCCCTTTCTGTAGACTGTCATGCTCTCCAAGGAGCGTATGAGGGTAGCAACTAGGGAGGAGGCAGAAGCACTGGCCTCAGGCCGAAAATTTAAGGGATCACCAATAAACTTTGTATCCAAGATAAATAATATTTAATGCAACATTTAAAGAAATAAACATGGATGCAAATAATAATAATATAAAATTCCAGGATAGAAACAGGACCAGAATTTTGAAGAAAAGCAGCATTGGTATTATTAATTAACTTTTTTTTCTGTTGCTTTCAGCTCCAATATGACTCTGTGTTATGTACATAGCAACTCCCTGGACTCCAATAACAGCTTGGCTTAATTCTAGCTCAGTGATCCCCAAATAAGGGGAGGATATTTGGCAAGGTCTGGAGACAGTTTTGGTGTCACCAGTTGGAGAAGGGAATGTTATTGGCCTCTGGTGGGTGGAACCAGAGGATGTTGCTCAACATCCTACAGTGCACAGGATGGCCCCCACCTTCACAAAGCCTCATCCAGCCCCAAATGTCAGTAGTGCTGACATTGAGAAACCTGTTCTGACCAATCCCGGTTGTATACAAGTTTTCACATCTGCGTCACCCTCCCCAACCGGATTCGAATCTCTGCCAGGTCATGCCCATGTCATTAAGTTTGCAGTCCTCTTGGTTCCTGCATGCTCTGACAGGGGAGTAGGGTGTCTTTTTGGGGTCTTCGAATGCTCATTACCAAATTAACCCACCCCAATGAAGCAACCTCAACAGCCGTCACTAAGCAAAGACTCCAGCCCACCAAAGTCTCCAGAAAGACAATGCTAACATCCCAATTTTTACCTTTGTTATATTAAATATATTTTACCACCTAATGTCTATTTATGATAAACATTTACTAGATTTCAGGCAGAGAATGAGATTTCCTATGTAGTCTTCTGCAGTTCCCTGCAGTGATTTATAGAGGTAAAAGATGAGAAGATTGGGTCATTGTGATTTAAATATCTCAGAACCCTTGGAGATTCAAAAACATCCTACCTTTGGCGGGGCGCAGTGGCTCACACTTGTAATCCCAGCACTTTGGGAGGCCGAGACGGGTGGATTATGAGGTCAGGAGATTGAGACCATCCTGGCTAACATGATGAAACCCCATCTCTACTAAAAATACAAAAAAAAAAAAAAAATTAACCAGGTGTGGTTGCGGGCACCTGTAGTCCAAGCTACTCCGGAGGCTGAGGCAGGAGAATGGCGTGAACCAGGAAGGCGGAGCTTGCAGTGAGCCAAGATCGCGCCACTGCACTCCAGCCTGGGCAACAGAGTGAGACTCTGTCAAAAAAAAAAAAAAAAAAAAAAAAAAAAAAACCTACCTTTCAGCATCTGTTGCAATATTTCAGTACTTTATAATAAGGTTTAGCTTAAATGCTAAGGGTGTTTATGCTTAAGTACAGTTTAAACGTTTGAAAAGTATTTCACCTGAAATCTAGCATGGGGAGAAACACAACATTCATGCATTGACCAGAGTGGACATGAATTATCTGCCTTAGAAAGCACAGCTCAGCGAAAGTCAAGAAAGGCATGCATCCTAAGATCTCAAGTTTATATCACTCTCAGATCAATATCCATGGAAGTTGGTAGATCATAGCCCAAACACAGAAAATGTCAAACTTCCCAAATACTATGTGTGCACTGGTACCCATCAGCAACCCTACTGTCATTCAGAGAATAGCAAAACGCTAGGTTTATGAATTATGGACATAATTCGTCATGTATTCCCACCCAAAAAAAGTCCTTGGCATCTTATACTTAGATGATACACAGTAAAAATTTATTACACAGTGAACTTTTGTTATATCTAATATCAGAAAGTATTACAGGGTAACTTGCTGATTGGAAATCTAATTATGTTTCTATTTGGCTATAATTTTAAATCAAGATATCTAGCTACATAATACTGCTTCTGGGAGTTCTAAAGAGAAGATATAATACAGTTTATTTAATACGACAATTTTTGTAAATTTATTTCAGTAGCTTTATGGGTACAAGTGGTTTGGGGTGTATAAATGAATTGTATTGTGGTGAAGTCTGGGCTTTTAGTACAGTTTTCACCCAAATAGTGTAAATTGTACCCAACAGGTGATATTTTATTTCTCATCCCCCCCATCTTCCCCACTTCAGAGTCTTCAATGTCCATTTTACTACTCTGAATCCCTTTGCCTACCCGTAGCTTAGCTCCCACTTTTAAGTGATAATGTACAGTGTTTGGTTTTCTTTTCTGAGTTACTTCATTTAGGATAATGGCCTCCAGTTCCATCCACGTTGCTGCAAAAGATATGATTTTCTTCTTTTTTATAGCTGAGTAATATTCCATGGTGTATATGTACCACATTTTCTTTATCCACTCATCTGTTTGATGGGCACTTAGATTGATTCCATATCTTTACAATAGTGAATTATGCTGTGATAAAAATACGACTGCAGGTGGCTTTTTAATTATAATGATTACTTTTCCTTTGGGTTGAAACCCAGTAGTGGGATTGCAGGGTCAAATAGTAGATCTACTTTTAGTTATTTGGGAAATCTCCTTTTGTTTTTTTAGGGGTTTTCTAATTCACATTCCCACCAACAGTGTATTTGTGTTCCCATGACATCTGTGCCAACATCTATTGTTTTTTGACTTTTCAATAATGACCATTCTGACTGGGGTAAGTTGGCATCTTATTATGCTCTTAATTTGCATTTCCCTGATGATATGAGATGTTGAGCATTTTTCATATTTTTTTGGCTATTTGAATATCCTCTTTTGAGAAATGTCTAGTCCTGTCATTTGCTCATTTTTAATGGGATTATTAGGTTCTCAAACAAATCAGCAAGAAAAAACCTGCATAATCCCACTGAAAAAGTATGGCTACCTAATCATGATTAATCAATAGCATAATAATACTAACAATAATCTCAATAAGTATTCCCCATGGACAGCATTTTGCAGTCTCTGTATTGCCTTTATTGTGTTTCTCAGAAGGGACAAAACAGTGAAATAGATAAATAAGAACCTCAAAGATTACAATAAGCAACTTATCAGAACAGCACATATTCACTCATTGTCTACATGACATAGTTGTAAATTCTAGTGACCAAAGCAAAACATGGCAATGGGATTTGAGACTCCCCTAAATGAACTTTAAATGGAAATTCCCTTCCTTGATTTTCCCTCAGAACATATAGGCTTATCCGACACTAGGAAGCAGTTTGATTCATGGACCCAGCATTTAAAACTTGATTCATACAACATCCTGCTGACCATCAGGCATAAGGCAGCTCTTGCACTTATATTAGTGGGTAGATATTAGATATCCACGTATAGACTCTTAGACATAGCCTGCAGGTAAAAGACAAAGATAATAGAATGCCATTCAACTCAAGACACACTTCGGGTTAGATTAGAAAAGGGTTATTTATGAAAACAGCCACACCCCGTCATCATGGAGCAGATACTCAACATTAAAATGCCAGTACATAGACCATGACACTATTAACAACTGGGAACGCAAAATCCTTTGTTATGAGGGCCACCACAGTTCACTATTGTAAAGATATGGAATCAATTCTGTGCACTATAGGATGATGAGAAACATCCCTGGCCTCTACCCACAAGAAGCCAATACTCCTCACCGCCCTTTCTTGTGACAATTAATGTTTCCAGACATTGCCAAGTGTCCCCTGCAGGAAGAACTATTCTCAGTTAAGACATTCTGTCATAAAGACACATGCATGCATTATGTTCAGCACGGCACTATTCACAATAGCAAACACATGGAATCAACCTAAATCCCCATTAATGGTAGACTGGATAAAGAAAATGTGGCACATATACACCACGGAATACTATACAGCCATAAAAGAGAATGAGATCATGTCCCTTGCAGGGGCATAGATGGAGCTGGAGGCCGTTATGCTTAGCAAACTAACGCAGGAACAGAAAACCAAATATTGCATGTTCTCACTTATAAGTGGGAGCTAAATGATGAGAACACATGGACACATAGAAGAGAACAAGAGACACTGGGGTCTATTGAAAGGTGGTGGGTGGGAAGAGACAGAAGATCAGGAAAAACAACTAATGGGTACTAGGTTTAGTACCTACGTGATGAAATACTCTATACAACAAACCCCTGTGACATGAGTTTACCTACATAACTAACCTGCACATGTACCCCTGAACCTAAAATAAAAGTTTAAAAAAGAATTTTAAAAAGAACCACAGGCATAGATGAAGAATATAATAATATTAACCAAAAAAAGGGGGGTTAGGCAAATTTATTTCTGCATTCTAGGCTTCTGGGTGGCTTTAATTTTATTCTACATTTTTGCAAACTCATGAAATATAACTTTTAAAATGAATGAATGAGACCTTCTATATGCATGTTTAATCATATAATCATATAGTCATCTGAAGTCATTTGAGTAATATAATAATATAATCACTTGTGCATCGTATCTGAGTAAATATAATGCAATTGCTGAATTGTTTTACCACCAACCTGAGTAGGACACATGTTGAATCTTTCAACCTCCTACAGAATGCTTTCAATTTTAAGACACTGGGATTTGAGATCACTTTGGGCCCAAAACTTCTTGCTTTCATTATTTGATTTCTAATTGAACTATGTCCACCTGCCTAATCACAATTAATCAATTGCATAATAATAATATTAATCTCAATAACTATTTCCCATGGACAGCACTTTGCAGTCTCTGTATCACTTTTATTATCTGCATTTGCACATTACAAAAATCCCAGGCAGAGGTAAGGAAAGGTTTTTGCACATCCAATTTGTGGATGTGCAAAGATGGAGATGAAAATTCTGACACGCCACACTCACGTAGCAATTTAGGGAAAATCAAAGAATGGCAACACAAAGCTTTCTAATCTACATCTGTTTGCGTATCCATTTTTGCTTTACTACTCACTCTAACTTTCAGAATATTCCCTTCCTTGCAAGAAGCAGAAAAAGAAACAAGTCTCTACATATCCCAATTACATTTTTTTTCTGAACAGAATAAGTTATCCTCTTGGCCTCATTAACTCATTCCAAGACTTTTCCCCTTTACTGCTAATCATTATTTTGACTGGGTCAGTGCAAAATGCAATTCACATTGAGTCATTTCTGGAACAGTGACATAAAGCATGAAACTACCTGTTAAAAGGCTGCATGATTTAAAAATAAATAAAACAAAAGGAGAAAAGAGAAGAAAAAATGAACTAATAAAGTTCTGTTTTGCTATTCTGGTGTCCGCTGGCTCTCTCTGAGAAATTAATGTTTGAAAGTTGGGAGATCCATAAATTCCTTGAAATAATTTGCAATGCTTGGTAATATATGCTTAAGTGACTTTTCCTTGGAAGAGGGTCTATGTCTTTCATCAGACTCTCCAGGGAGCCAGAGATTCCAGAATGCTAAGCTTCATTCATTCTTTCATCCATCCATCGTCGGTTAAGAAATTAATGTGCACCTCCCCTGTGTTAACACAGAAAATTAAGCATGATCAAATCCTGGAAATTCAAAGAACCTGCCGTGTTCTCGGAAATAAATAGGTAACTATGATTTGTGCATGAAGCTCCTGGAGGGTCACTTAATGGAGTCTGGACTTTATCCTGAAGGTCGCTTGAAAGCTGCTAAACACGATAAGAGTCATGAACAGGGAAATGAGAGCTGTCCTTGGAAAACTGATGAAGTAGACAACCTCAGAGGCAACTCGGCTGTTGGCATCCAAATCTCACTGTAGTAGGGCAAATGTTCTTGCTATCTTGTTTTCCTCTGATCTTTCCTCGTTTTGTAAAAAGAATCAAACAGATCTTTCAACGTGAAGCTTAACAAGCAACGAATTCCACCCCTGATTTTTTTACAGGCGATTCCACTATAGTACTGGCTACTATGATTTTCACCATAGGTTATGGGCTGAGCTGTGGCCCCCAATATGCAGATGTCAAAGCCCTAAGCCCCAGGACCTCAGTATGGGACTGTATTTGGAGATGGGGTCTTTAAACAGGTCATTAAGGTAAAATGAGGTACCTAGAGTGGGCCCTAATCTAATAGGACTGTGGTCCTTTTAAGAAGAGGAGATGAGGGGCCGAGCACAGAGTCTCATGCCTGTAATCCCAACACTTTGGGAGGCTGAGACGGGTGGATCACAAGGTCAGGAGATCGAGACCATCCTGGCTAACACGGTGTAACCCCGTCTCTACTAAAAATACAAAAAATTAGCCAGGCGTGGTGGAGGGCACCTGTAGTCCCAGCTACTCGGGAAGCTGAGGCAGGAGAATAGAGTGAGCCTGGGAGGCGAGCTTGCAGTGAACCGAGATCGTGCCACTGCACTCCAGCCTGGGTGACAGAGCGAGACTCTGTCTCAAAAAAATAAATAAATAAATAAATAAATAAATAAATAAAGAGGAGATAAGGGCTGGGCGCAGTGGCTCACACCTGTAATCCCAGCACTTTGGGAAGCTGAGGCGGGTGGATCACCTGAGGTCAGGAGTTCGAGACCAGCCTGACCAAAATGGAGAAACCCCGTCTCTACTAAAAATACAAAATTAGCTGGGGGTGGTGGCACTTGCCTGTAATCCCAGCTACTTCGGAGGCTGAGGCAGGAGAATCGCTTGAACCCAGGAGGCGGAGGTTGCAGTGAGCCGAGATCATGCCATTGCACTCCAGCCTCGGCAACAAGAGGGAGACTCCATCTCAAAAAAAAAAAAAAAAAAAAAAGAAGAGGAGATGAGGACACAGACACACACAGAGGCATGACCATGTGAGGACACAGGGAGAGGACAGCATCTACAAACCAAAGAGAGGCCTCAGGAGAAACCAGCCCTGCTCACACCTTGATCTTAGTCTTCCAGCCTCCAGGACTGTGAGAGAATAAATGTGTGTTGTTTATAAGCCTCTCAGTCTATGGTATTCTGTTATAGCAGCCTGAAATGGACTAAAACACCTCATAAGAAGAGGAAATGAAGACACAGACACGCACAGAGGGATGACCAGGTGACGACACAAAAATGATGGCATCAACAAGCCAAGGGGAAAGGCTTCAGGAGAAACCAGCCCTGCCCACACCTTGATCTCAGACTTCAAGCCTCCAAGGCCACAGAAGAAAAAATTCCTATTGTTTAAGCCACCCAGCCTGTGGTCCTTTGTTATGGTGGCCCAAGCAAGTGAACACAACATATATCCTTTTCCTCTCTATCATTTAGATTACATTTTCTTGACCCTATTACTGTCCCTTACTCCATTCGTCGAATTTCTTATTCACCCCTCTATTAGTCAGGGTTCTCTACAGGGACAGAATTAATAGGAGATACATATACATACATATATATATATATATACACATACATATATATACACATGCATATTTATACACATACATATATATATATATATAAAGAGAGAGAGAGAGAGTTTATTAAGGAGTATTAACTCACATGATCACAAGGTCCCACAGTAGGCCATCTGCAAGCTGAGGAGCAATGAAGCCAGTCTGAGTCCCAATGCTGAAGAACTTGGAGTCCGATATTCAAGGGCAGGAAGCATCCAGCACAGGAGAAAAATGTAGGCTGGGAGGCTAAGCCAGTATAGTCTTTCATGTTTTTCTGCCTGTTTTATATTCCGGCCGTGCTGGCAGCTGATTAGATGGTGTTCACCCAGATTAAGGGGGGGTTTGCCTTCCCCAGCCCACTGACTCAAATGTTAATCTCTCTTGGCAACACCCTCACAGACACACCCAGGAACAATACTTTGCAGTCTTCAATCCAATTAAGTTGACACACAGTATTAACCATCACATCCCCAATATCAGGTTATGTCTGGGGGAAAGATATTGGACCTCATGCATGGAGAGGTTGAAGATTCACTGGATACACAGGAAGGAACATAATATATGAAGTGAGCTTCCTGGGGATATCAGAACAAAAGGTGTTGGAAGATGGTTGGAGATGTGCACAGGGGAGTATGATTGTTCCTAGATAGACAGAAAGTAACACCAGGCAAGACGCAGAGACCAATTGAAATACAAAACAGTATTGGAAGTGGAAGGTATTCCTGTATGGTGGCATCTGTTTTCCCTGTGACACAGAAGAGATTTTTTTCAGGAAATACTAAAAGTTTTCAATTGTCTCTGCTAGAAATGGGAGCAAGAGTTAAGTAAGCTCTCTGTATTGTCATGCTCCACCCCAAAAGATATGTACCCCTGGAACCTGTGAACAGAAGCTTATTTGGAAATATAGTCTTTGCACATGTGATATGCTTAAGTATCTCAAAATGAGACCATCATGCATTTAATTTGAGTCCTGCTAAATGCAACAACAAGTGTCCTTGTAAGAGACAAAAGAGGAGATACAGACACAGAGGAGAAGGCCAGGTGGAGACGGAGGCAGAGACTGGAGTGATGCAGCCACAAGCCCAGGGATGCCTGGAGCCCCTGGGAGCTGGGAGAGGCAGGAAGGATCCTCCGCCTAGAGCCTCCAGAAGGAACTGGATACATTTGTAGTGTATTCAACTAGGAAGCCAGTCTGAGTTCCAAAGCTGAAGAACTTGAGTCCGATATTCAAGGGCAAAAAGATACGTCCACAGCCTAAGCCCTAGAACCTGTGAATTGGACCATCTTTGCAAATAGGGTCTTTGCATATTTCATTAGTTAAGGATCTGAAGATGACATCATCCTGAATTAGGGAGAGCCCTGAATGTAATGATCATTGTCCTTCCAAGACACAGAAAAGGAGATACAGACACAGAGGAAAAGGCCACGTGGAGATGGAGGCAGACTGGAGTGATGCAGCCGCAAGCCCAGGGATGCCTAGAGCCTACAGGAGCTGGAAGAGGCAGGAAGGATCCTCCCCTAGGGCCTCTGAGGGAAGCAAGACCCTGCTGACACTTTGATGTTGTACTTCTGGTCTCCAGAACTTTGAAAGAATAGATTTCAGTTATTTTAAATCATCAAGTATGCGGTAATTTGTTACAACAGTCCTAGAAAGTAACACAGGCTACAAAGAAAAGTACCAGGCAACAAAGGAAAGCAGGGTAGACAGTGAAGAACCCGACTTTATCCTGGCAATGAACCACTTAATTGCCAAATTTCTCACACACTCTTCCGAAACTAGGACAAAAGCAGTGAAAACACAAACAACTTGATCTAGAATAAGGCATTTTGTGAATCACTGTGATAAAAAAAAAAATAAAGACAGATAAGGCATTGAAAATCAGGAATGAAGATGCAGTAATGACCCATGCTGTTCAGGCTCTATGGGCATCGGTGTGAGATGGCAGAAAGGCTGATAATTGGGGAACAATGGAGGAGCTGAGAGACTGGAGGTCCCATTTTGGTAGGAATTGAGAGTTTAGGAAGTTGAAGATCTAAGTTGGAGTCAGAGTGGAAGTTTTCAGTTTAAGGTTTTAGATGGATGACAGTTTCAGAAAATGGCACATCCGGCCATGGTAGAGGGTGGTAATGGTGGATTGAAAATGAAGGTCATTGACATGAAGTAGAACAAGGAATGGCGAGACCAATACCAGTAAGGAATGGATTGTCTGCATGAACAACAAGACAGTAACGTTTCAGGATGAGGATCAGCAGAATGACAGCCAGGGATCCAATTCCTCTTATACTTGCACTAGAACATGAATACATGTGTCAGAATAGCTTGACCAACATGTATAAAGAACTTAGATCCAGGCAAATAAACTGGATCCATTATTCCTAATCTTCTTACTCACTGAGATGCAAGAGGGAGGAAGGTAAAGTCCACTGTAGCTGCTTCTAAAAGATTGGATTTGTCCTTTTGGAATGCTTTTAAGGAGCTCTGAATTGCAAAGACCTAAAGTCAGCATTTCTGGTTTGACCTCTAAGAAAGGTGCGAAGATGTGTATATTTTATAGTCATTAAAAGATACTTCAGAAGAAATGCAAGCTGTGTAGTCATCTGATTCTTCCACAGACTATGATGGTTCAAACTTTGTAAATGCTTTTAAGTAAGAGGCGCAGGATAAAAGGAAACGTCCGAATGAGCTGTCTCTTCTTTGTTCACTTCAAAAGAATTCCAAACATTTCCAGTTGTGCTTAATAATCACTCTCATTGAAACTATTTCTCTCAAAATGCTCACTTTTCTTGCCTAAGAGAAGACTTCTTCTATTTTTTTATTTTCTGAGGATCAAAAGCTAAATGTTTCTCTGTTTTGATTAAAGTAAAAGTCTCATAAAAAATGAACCATTTTTGAAGTGTGCATTTCAGTGGCTTTAGTACACTCACAATGTTGTACAACCATCACCTCTGTCTAATCACAAATCACTTTGGTCAGTTTATTCTCTCTTGATCCCATTCATTCATTCTCTGATGAATTTGAGGCATGGTAAAATTGCATTCCGTAAGAACCTGAGAAAGGAAAACGTGCCATAATTCTCTCCCACCGAAACCCGGAAGGGAAGTGTTAATGTTTCCTCCCGCTATCTCCCTTTGTCTATTTGCAGTGGGCTGTTTCATCCAAATGCCATTCAGACCTCAGGGAGCAAGGGGCCCTTCCAGGCTGAAGAATGCTCTATTATTTAATATTTCTCTAAGATCATCTTTCCAACGGCCGTTTTCTAGTGAGAATCCTGAACAGTGAATCTGAAAGGAGCAGATGGAAGCTTTTATTCGCTGAAGAGCATAATCAGTTAAGTGACTTTTACTTTCATCCGATGGGACTCCAGTTCGGAGTCTCTGATATCAGACAGACACAATGCTGTCTCGCTGATACCTTTCAAGGAAAGAGTCTTTCTCACAGTCCAATACGATACCCCAGAATCCAACCTGGAAAATAACAGCCATTCATCAAAATAACTTATACAATGATGCCTTTGTACTGAGTTACTGATATTAAGATACTTTGGGGTAAGGAAAAATTCAGTGTAAATGTGATCACGTTTGCTCATGATTTCAAGTAATTCCAAAATATTTCTTACTAATTCAAAGAAAATGTGATACTCCAATCTTCTCCAAATTACACCATAATTATTCAGGCCATACACACTATTTGGGAGAGTTGCCATGCATCAGAAAAGACAGAAGATTAATCAGAACTGAAGACATTATGATATTAAAAAGGGTTGCCTAGATGGTTACCAGAGGCTGGGAAGGATAGTTGGGAGTTGGTAGAGGAGGTGGGGATGTTTAATGCATACAAAACAAACAAAAAGAACGAATAAGACCTACTTTTTGATAGCACAGCAGGGTGACCTAAGTCAGTCATAACTCAACTGTACATTTTATAATAAAAGAACTTAAAGAAAGTAATTGGATTATTTGTAACTCAAAGGATAAATGCTTGAGGGGATGGATACACCCCGTTCTCCATGATGTACTTATTTCACATTAAAAATTGAAAAAGAGAGTTGCCTTTGAAGTGCAACAGCAGCACACAGAAGACACACCTCACTGGGCCTTGGAGAATCAAAGGTCCCCAAAGGAAATGGTGCCTATGCTGAAACTAAAGGGGACAGCCAAGAGGGAGCTTGGTGAAACCTTTAAACGCACATTCTAGAAGAAGGGAAACATTTTCTGGGCAGAGAGAGCCATATGGTCATGGACCAAAAGGTAAGCTTGGTGTCCCTGTAGCAAGCAGGAATAGCAAAAACAAACACAAATAAAACCAAAAAGCAACCAGACCAGTAGACAGAGTCTTCTCTTTGAGGCAAAATCCAAAAGGAATGCACGTTGTTTTGATCACCATACAGAGCTGCCATACAAGGGCTGGGAACAGAAGGAAGACAAATGGACTGGTGTATTTCAGGAAGGTGACTCCAGCTATAGTTTGGAGAATTAATCACATTGGATGGAAGAGGAAGACAAAACATTTTGGCAGCCTTTTATGTTTACATATGATATGGTTTGTCTCCGTCCCGACCCAAATATCACCTTGAATTATAGCTCCCATAATCCCCACATGTCATGAGAAGAGCCTGGTGGGAGGTAATTTAATCATGGGGGGGCAGGTTTTCCTATGCTGTTTTCATGGTAGTGAATAAGTCTCAGGAGATCTGATGGTTTTTTAAAGGACAGTCTCTCTGCACACACTCTCTTGCCTGCTGCCATGTAAGACATGCTTTTGCTTCCCCTTTGCCTTCTGCCATGACTGTGGGACCTCCCCAGCCATGTGGAACTGTGAGTCCATTAAACCTCCTTCCTTTATAAGTTTCTCAGTCTTGGGTATGTCTTTATTAGCAGTGTGAGAACAGAGTAACGCACTTCTATGTCTCTCTTTTTTTTAAAAAGCCAAGACCAACTATTTGACAATGACGTTAGCTAATATATTAAGTTATACCCTATCAGGGAAAGTATAAAGGATGGTGTTGGTATTTCTACACCAAGTAGTGCAATAGTAGTATTTCACAGAGTATATAGCTTTCACAGTCAGTAACATATCTCTCATTCCAATATGTGGAAACAGAACTCGCTTCCATCCTGGCTTTACAATTCATAACATTGATCAATTTCTTCAAAACTCCACTCTTAGTGAATCTAGATAACTCACTAAATATTAATATAATGCATTGACTTGTGTCTCTGAAAAAGACAGCTCTAGGTCCTAACCTCTAGAACTTGTGAATTTGGAAAAATAATCTTTGCAAATGTAATTTTAAGGTGAGAATCAAGATGAGATTACGCTGGATTAGGGGCAGCAGGCCCCAAATCTGATGACAAGTGTTCTTACAAGAGATATAGAGAGAAAAGTGGGAAAATTCACTGGAGATGGTGTCAGAGAGTGGAATGATGTGGCCACAAGCCAAGGGACACCTAGAGCCACCAGGAGCTGGGAGAGGCAGGGAGGATTCTCCCCTAGAGCCTCCAGAAAGAACTGGATACAATTATAATGGGTTGAATGGTGACCCCCTAAATATATGTCTATGTCCTATCCCCCAGAAACCATGAATGGAACCTTATTTGAAAATAGGGTCTTCGCAGATGTCATTAGTTAAGAATCTGAAGATGAGATCATCTTGGATTAGGGTGGGCCCTAAATGCAGTGACAGGCATCCTTCTAAGAGACAGAAGAGGAGACGCAGATACAGAGGAGAAGGCCACGTGGAGATGGAGGCAGAGACTGGAGTGATGCAGTCACAAGCCCAGGGATGCCTGGAGCCTCCAGGAGCTGGGAGAGGCAGGAATGATCCTCCCCTAGAGCTGTCCAAGCGAGCGTGACACCTTGATTTTCTGAGAGAGTGTGGCCCTGCCAACAGCTCCATCTTGGACTTCTGTTCTCTACAATGATAAGAGGATAAATTTCTGTTGTTTAAGCCACCTGTCTCGTGACAACTAGTTAAGACTACCCCCAGGAAACTAATACAAATAGCTATGCCTTTTGTCCAACATAAAGCTTTAAACATTATTCTGAATTTTAAATTAAAACAATTTTTTAAAACGGATTGAATTGGAATGTGACAAATATATTTTTAAAAGCCTTTTCCACAAATGATGCTGGAACAACTGAACATTTACATCTTAAAAAAAAGAACCTTGACATAGACTTTACATCCTTCACAAAAGTGAACTCAGAATGAGTTGCAGACCTTAATGCCAGATGCAAAACTATAAAACACCTCGAAAATAACACAGGGGAAAATCTAGATGCCTTTTTAATTTGGCAATGATTTTTAGTTGCATCACCAAAGCATTATCCAGCAAAGGAAGAATTGGCAAGCTGGACTGCATGAAAATTAAAAATTTTATACTCTGCAAAAGACACTGTCAAGAGAATGAGAAGACAAGCCACAGACAGGGAGAAAATATTTTCGAAAGGCATAGCAGATAAAAGACTGTTATTTGAAATATGCAAAAAAACTCAGGACTCAACAGTAAGAAAATAAGCAATTTTAAGTGGGCCAAAAACTTTAAGATACAGCACCAAAGAAGATGTATAGATGGCAAACAAGCGTATGAAGAGATGTTCCACATTATATGTCATTAGGAAATTAGAAATCAAAACAGTGAGATACTGCTATACACCTATTAGAAAAAAGGGCCAAAATTCAGAGCACTGACAACACCACATGCTGGTGAGAATGTGAAGCAACAGGAACTCTCACTCCTAGAAGATGGAAATGCAAAATGGTACAGCCACTTTGGAAGACAGTTGGTGGTTTCTTACAAAACTAAACACATTTTTACCATACAGTTAAACAATCACACTGCTTGGTAGTTAACCAAAGAAGTTGACAACTTATATCCCAACAAAAACCTACATGCAAATATGTATACTAGGTTTATTTACAATTGCCAAAATTTGAAAGTAATCAAAGTCTTCCATAGGTGAGCAGATAAGTAAACATTGCTATATCTAGGCAATGAAAAGAAATGAACCATCAAGCCATGAAAAGACATTGAAGAAACTTAAATGCGTGTTTCTAAGTGAAAGAAACCAATCTGAAAAGGCTACATACTATGCGACTTCAACTATTGGACATTTTAGAAAAGGCAAAATGTGGAGATAGCAAATAGATCATGGTTACCAGGCTCTAGGGGCAGAAGTGGACTATTAAATAAATGTATCACAGAGGCTTTTTGGGTCAGTAAAACCACACTGTATGATGCTATAATGATGAGTCCATGACATTACACATTTGTCCAAACCCGTAAAATGTACAACACAAAGACTGAGCCCTAATGTGAGCTCTAGACTTCAGGCAATGATGTGACAATGTAGGTTCGTGGATTGTAAAAAATAGACCATTTTGGTGGATGATGTTGATAGTGGAGGAGGCTGCTCATGTGTTGGGTAAGGGGTCATATGTGGATTGGCACATTACATGGCATATTAGTTTCATTCACCTGCCATAACTATTACCAAAAAAAGAAATGTGTTCTTTTATAGTGCTAGAGACTGGAAGTCTAAAATCAAGGTATCCACAGAGCCATGCTTCCTCTGATATCTCTAGAGGAGGATCCTTCCTGGCTCTTCCAGCTCTTGGTGGCTCCAGGCATTCCTTGGCTTGTGGCTACATCACTGCAGTCTCTGCCTCTATCTCCATGTGGTTTTCTCCTCTTTTCTCTGCATGTCTCTGCACTGTGCATCTCTTACGAGAACACTTGCCATTGCATTTAGGATCTACCTTAATGCAGGACAATCTCAGCTCAACCCTTACATTAGACCATCATTCTAAATTAGTTCCCTTTCACAAGTTCTAGGTGGATGTGAATTTTGGGGGGTTGACCATGTTTAATCCATGACAGATAAAATTTATTCATGTGATTTATACTTCATAGCAATGCAGTAGGCAAAAGAACATTAGAGCAAAGAGTAGACTTAGCCACTTTGTGAGGTTATGCCTTCAGAGGCAATTGACTCCATATATGTTTGTTCATGAGAATCCCCTGGAAATTGTTTTAAAAATACAAATGCCGGCACTCTTCCATAGGGAGAGTTAAGTGGAAATCCAGGAAATAGTAGAAATGGAGCCAAAGAAATTGGACTTTCAATTAGTAGACATCAAACATCACAGCAAAGTACAGAGCTACAAGGGGATGAGTAGTGGGTGCAGAAATGCTCCCCCCTACTCCCGAGAGCTGTTGTCATAAAAATGGGGCACCTCTGCTAGACCCTAACCTGTTCCCTGGATTCTTCCTCAAGAAAACCCTCAAGGAGCCTCTTTCAATGTTGACCTCTTCCTCTGTGCTATGTAAAATAGAAGAGCTCTGCCTATTTTATATCATGTTGGGTGACGCTCACAGCCATTGGAATGCTTTAAAGTGAATAGAAAGTTAAGGGATGGAGGAACCAAATATAAGGGAGCTAAACAGTTGTAATTTTTAAATGCCAGATTTTTCAAGAAATAGAGAAAAAAAGTGACTTCCAAATCCTTCCAACTCAGTTTATGGGAATCCTTGTACACAAAATATAAAAAGGCATGTTGATATTTACTCTATTTCTTAACGACTTAAATACTGCCCAAGAGATCACAGAACAGCAAGTTGGAAAATGGAGGTTTCCATCCTTCCCAGCAAAATGCACCAAATAACATGTTGGGAAAGTTTTGGAAGTTCACTAGTTCTCTGCAAAAGTAAGGACGGTGGTTTATGGAACCAGAGTCAATCTTGTAGGGTTGTTTACCAGGGTGTCTTTGTGTCTATCTGTGTGTAGTGTCTGCATGGAATGGGAGATACTAAACAAAGGAAGGAAGGTGCCTACCCTGTGTTGATTTTATCATGCAAACCTTGAATATCTCTCCTCTAATATAAGGGTGCCACATTGGGTTTCATTTAAAAAGAAACGGATTGGTCTATAGCCACATCAAGCAAATGACTGTGATGCATGTTTATAGCAGCATCTTTCACAATAGAAAAAAGATGAAAACCACCCAAATATCCATTAACTATCAATGGATGAATGGGTATACAATATCTGGTCTATCCGTATAACAGAAAATTTGCACCAATAGGAAGGGATGAAGTTCTTTTTTTTTTTTTTCTTTTTTTTTTTTTTCTGACAGGGTCTTACTCTGTCACCCAGGCTGGAGTGCACTGATGCCATCATAGCTCACTGCGGCTCCAGGGCTCAAGTGATCCTCTCACCTCAGTCTCCCAAGTAGCTGGGACCACAGATGTGCACCACCACACCTGGCTATTTATCTTTTTTAATTTTAGTAGAAATGAGATCTTGCCGTCTTGCCCAGGCCAGTCTCAAACTCCTGAGCTCAACTGATCTTTCCATCTCGGCCTTCCAAAATGCTGGGATTACAGGTGTGAGCCACCATGACTGACCAGGGAGAAACGAAATTCTGCTACAGAACACAACATGAATGGACCTTGAAATCATTATACTAAGTGAAATAAGCCAGTCATACAAGAGCACGTATTGCATGATTCTACCTATGTGAAATGTCCAGAATAGGCAAATCCACAGAGACAATAAGCAACTCAGTGATTGCCAGGGTTTGGGAGGTGAGGGAGCTTTAGGAAATGATTACTTAACTGGTAAGGGTTTTCTTTTTGGGTTGATGGAGATGTTTTGGAACTAGGTGAAGGTGATGGTTACACAACATTGCAAATGTACTAAATGCCAACAAATGCATCTCTAAAATGGTTAGTTATATGTTACATAAGATTTACCTCAAAAGAAAACAAAGCCAACAAAAAAAAATTCTGCAAAAAAAAAGAAAGAAAAGAAAAGAAAAAAGAAACCTATGGCGAAATTTATTTCAACTCCAAATGCCTGTAAATATGTAACTTGAAGATATACTGTGACCACAGCCAAGTCATTTAAATTTACTTTCTTCTCCCATCTCAAAAAAAGATTTTAATAAACATAATACTTTGAAAATTTTTATGTAAGAAACTGACAAAAATAAGACCCCCCCACCAAGATGCTAGTTTAGTGCCTTGCTACACAAAGTGGAATCACCAGGGAGCAGGTGAGAATTGCAGAAAACTCAAGCTCCCCTCAATATCTACTGAATCTGAGTCTGTATTTCAACAAGATCCTCCAAGACAGTGGGCGCACTTTAAAGTTTGACAAGTGCTGGCCTAAGCATATTTAGTTTTCTAAGCTCTGATAAGGGTTCATAAGAAATCTACTCATGTATATAGTTAATTCACCATTTTAATTATTTTGTGTTCTAATTTAATTTCAACACCTCCTTCTATCACTGTTTTATCATTTCTCTAGTTGTAAATGAGCTCTTTTTGAAGACTCATGGTTATTATTTAAATATGTAAAGCCCCTGACTACCACGGACGCACAGTCAACAAGAGTCACTAGCTTTCATGATAAATGCATATTCCACTTAAAACAGTGATACTAAAAAACCATCTGATAAAGTGTGTATTTCCCTTAAGGTAGGTGGGTGCACAGATAAACAAACTATATTCTCATGTACAGAATAAGTCTGTTTTATCCTATGTTAATTCATCTTCACCTCATCTTCAGATAATTAAAAGCCATATTTTCAACTGAAAAAATAATTGAGTTTAGATTGATATAGTTCCTGAAATAATTAATTTTGTGTTGTTTATCTTCTAAGTACTGAAAAAGTAGAGGGTTTTGTATTCACTTGAGAATAAAAGCAATGAATAAACTTTAAGTTTCCTTGCACCAAAATACGAAAAGACAAGAAAACTAGAAACTGATTCAATCTTTAATGCTTAAGAATATGTTTTATGGCTAATTGTGGTGCCTCACACCTGTAATCCCAGCACTTTGGGAGGCTGAGGCAGAAGGATTGCTTGAGCCTAGGAGTTCAAGACCAGCCTGGGCAACACAGCAAAAAGCCATCTCTACAAAAAAAAAATACAAAAATTAGCTGGGCATGCTGGCATGGGCCTGTAGTACCAGCTACTTGGGAGACTGAGGCAGGAGGATCACTTGAGCCCAGGAGGTGGAGGCTGCAGTGAGCTATGATTGCACCACTACACTCCAGCCTGGGCAACAGAGAAAAGAAAGAAAGAAAGAAAGAAAGAAAGAAAGAAAGAAAGAAAGAAAGAAAGAAAGAAAGAAAGAAAGAAAGAAAGAAGGAAGGAAGGAAGGAAGGAAGGAAGGAAGGAAGGAAGGAAGGAAGGAAGGAAGGAAAGAAAGAAAGAAAGGAAGGAAGGAGAGAGAGAAAGAAGGAGAGAGAGAAAGAGGAGAGAGAGAAAGAAAGAAATAGAGAAAGAAAGAAAGAAAGAAAGAAAGAAAGAAAGAAAGAAAGAAAGAAAGAAAAGAAAGAAAGAAAGAGAAAGAAAGAAAGGAAGGAAGATGTTTTACTAGAATACTCAGAAAGCATTAAGTAATGAACAATTGGGATAATATGCAGAGCCCTTTCATATGTGCTTTTAGAACTAACCATGAAGAGAGTGCAAAATCCCTAACTGGGAAGTAGTTTTATTCAACATGTATAATTAATAAAGGATCAACACTCAGACCCCATGAACAACTTCCATGAACCAAAAAGCAATCCTGTAGAAAATGGACAAAATATTTGAGCAGGCTGTTCACAGAGAAGAAAACCAGAAAAGCTACATTGGGTTTGTAAATGTCTAACAAAGCAAAAAAAAAAAAGAGTGAGTGAGTGTAGAGTTTTAGAACACCCAACAGAGACTAGTCTCCTTGAATGTATTGATAAAATTCAGCCATATTCCAGATCACAGAGGAAATTTCAATTTATTTCAAAGAATCAATAGCATATATAGTTTCTCTCTGATCACAGTGCAATTGAGACATCAGCGACAAAAATATAACTTTTTAAAAAGCAGATTAAAATATATATTTGGAATGATAAAATATGTAATTTTGATTAATTCATGGTTTACAAAGAAATCAGTCATATATTTTTGTTCAGTGTCCTAAAAATTAAGTTACACAAAACAATGTTTAGGCTGGATGTGGCAGCTTACACCTGTAAGTCCAGCACTTTGGGAGGGCAAGGCAGAAGGATTGCTTGAACCAGGAGTTTGAGACCAGCCTGGGCAACATAGCAAGACTTCCTCTCTACAAAAAATACAAATAATACCTGGGTGTGGTGGTGCACACCTGTAATTCTAGCTACTCAGGAGGCTGAGGTGGAAGGATTGCTTGAGCACAGAAGTTTGAGGCTGCAGTGAGCTGTGATCACACAACTGTACTCTGGTCTGAGTGACAGAGCAGGACCCTGTCTCAAGAAAAAAAAAAAATATATATATATATATATATATAGTTCATCATTCTAGTGATAAGCAGCTTGAGTTGGGTTCAGGCGGATGGTTCACCCACAGGGGTTTCTCAAGAGCCTGCAATCATCTGGTAGCCCCACAGGAACAGGATAATTTTCACCCTCCAGGAGCTTGGACCAGGCTCTTTCCCAATCAGTATCATGTACAAAGGAGGCAAGAGAGGGAGCTAAAAAGCCCCCTAAGGCGTCAGCCCAGCGATCTCACCTTCAGGGATCTCAACTTGCTGTGTGACTAATAATCCCTTGGTTAAAGAAAATGACAGGACAAGCCCAGATTCAAAGGAGATGAAAAAGTAGAATACATCCCTTAATCCCACTGAGATGGAGTGTACCTACAGGGATGAGCAGCAAAATCCCACTGAGATGGGCTGCATCTACAGGGATGGGAAGACTTTGTGGCCAGTTTTTTTGTAATTTACTCCACCAAATAACAGTTCAATTATCACATATTTGTACATCAAAGATGCTCAGCTAACAATGGGCTTTTGGAGTAGACTTAGATATACATAAGTAGAGATAGATAGAAAGAGAGGTAATAGGTGATAGATGATGATGATGATTGGTAGGTAGATACATAGATGACGGATAGATAGAGATGACAGATGATTAGATAGATAGATAGATAGATAGATAGATAGATAGATGAATAGGCAGGCAGGTAGACAGGCAGGTAGACAGATATATACATAGATAAATAGATAGAGACAGATGGATAGATAGATTATATAGATAGATGATAGATAGATGAATAGATAGATGAGATAGGTGATAGAGACATACATACATACATGTATACATAGATACATAGATGACACAGGTAGATAGATGGTAGATAGATGAATAGATAGATATACGAGATGGATAATAGATAGATAGATAGATACATACATACATACATACATACATACATACATACATACATAGATGAGATAGATACATAGGTAGGTAGATTATAGGTAGATAAATAGATAGACAGACAGATAGAAAAATTGATATCCCAAAGGATATATAAATATGCAGTTATAAATGAATTTTTTAAAGTAATTAAAATATTCAAATATAGAAATTAGTGAAAGTACAGTAGAGGAATCCTTTAATAACTTTAAATAAAATAATAAATGTCAGAACAAAAATTACTGAAATAGAAAACAAGCATATCATATCATAGGGAAAAATCAATATATCCCATATATCTACTGGTATTACTCATCCTAATCAGGAAGGGATGATACGAGAAAATCTTAAGCGTTATCCTGAACACGGCATATTAGGAATGTTGGTGGCATGGCCAGGCAGGGTGGTGAATTTGGCAGGAGCTCAGAGAAGAGGTCTGAGCTAGCTGTGTAAATTTGAGAATCATCAACTGAACATGCTGTAGAAAGCCATGGCAGAACATGTGACCATAGAGACTGAACATAGAAAAAAAAAAAAACTTTATGTAAAAAGTGGAAGGAAGGAAGGAAGGAGGGACGGAGGGGGGAGGGAAGGAAGGAAGGAAGGAGGGACGGAGGGGGGAGGGAAGGAAGGAAGAAAGGAAGGAAAGAAGGAAGGAAGGAAGGGGGAAGGAAGGAAGGAAGAGGGAAGGAGGGAACGAAGGAAGGAGAAAATAACTGGTTTTGCAAACAGAGCTTCATGGTAATGTCCTATAAAAACTACTGTGGTTGCAAACAGATCCAATTTGAGATAAAACCTTGACTAATCAGTATTTTATCCCAATATCAGAGTCAGCTACAAGGTAACCTGAAAGATTTCTTCGGGACAAGTGAAATGATATTTTTTAAATGGCCATTAAAGTTGTAGCTGATTTAGCAAAATTATCTTCTTTAATTTTGCAAGTCAGCATTTCAGCTGACTAAAGACCTTTATCTTTGCAGCCGCAGTTAAAATGCCTTTTTTACAATGTGCAACTAAATTGAAGGCGTATCTCAAATAAAAGGTAGGAGTCCCTGGGAAAGAGGCAATATTTAAAGTCCTAAAGGGGAAAAAAATTAAAATTCTCAAATCTTATATTCTTAGAAAGAAACTGTCTCAGTATCATTTCTGAATGTCCATAGATAAACAGGATATCCAACAATCCTGATTTCCATTTGAAAATGTGTCTCCCCTAAAACAGATGCAGGACTATTTTGTAATAAATTATGGAAGCTCCAAGAATTTTCCATATTTATTCTCACGATGCAGATGCTTCTTGTGTTGTTTAAGCCTGCAATACTGGAAATTCTGGATTCAACATATTTTATTTTGATTATTTTTCAAAGTTCATTGTATAAAAAGGAAAATCAAAGAACAACAAAAATGCATAATGCAGCCAGGCGCAGTGGTTCACGCCCGTAATCCCAGCACTTTGGGAGGCCAAGGTGGGCAGTTCACTTGAGGTCAGGAGTTCCAGACCAGTCTGGCCAACATGGTGAAACCCCATCTCTACTAAAAATACAAAAATTAGCTGGGTGTGGTGGCGCATGCCTGTAATCCCAGCTACCCGGAAAGCTGAGGCAGAAGAATCGCTTGAATCCGGGAGGCAGAGGTTGCAGTGAGCCGAGATCGCTCCACTGCACTCCAGCCTGGGCAACACAGCTGAGACTGTGTTTTTTGAGACTCCATCTCAAAAAAAAAAATAATAATAATAATAATAATAATGTGTAATGCAAAAACTTAATTTTTTAAAGTAGTGAAGTAAAGATGAAATTCTTTCCAGCTAGTAAATATTTCCAAGTCAATGGGAGTGGTGTTTCTCTCTAAATAAATAAATAAATAAAAATAAATAAAAGCCATTCTGCATTTCAGTTGCATCGATTCCATACTTTGTCTTAATTTTTTATTGTGGATTTTTTTCCAACCATCCTCTTGAATGGGATAGAATATTTTAGGCATTTGTCAAGAAAAACAATAATAATGAAGTATACCAGAGAGAACAACCTTGACTCTTTTATCAACTAGTATGAAAAGTATATCTCCACTTGAAAAAGAGTCAAGGTTGTGCAAATTGTTTAGCATTTTGGACCCCAATATTTTCATATAGATAATAAATAAAGAGGTTCATATATCAAATCTCTGTGGCTATTTTCATGCTTAATATGTTACAATATTTATCATTTATTTTTGTTCTAGATATCTCACAATAGACATCTATATATCTAGATATCTATCTATATCTATCTATCTATCTAGATATCTAGCTAGATAGATAGATATCTAGATCTATAGATATTTACATATATAGATTTCTATATTTTAGATATCTAGATATAGATAGATACACATAATATATCTAGATATAATATATAGATAGATACCTATATTATGTATAGATATCTATGTTATGTATCAATTATATATATAAAATCTCTATGTAGATATAGATAGGGATATATATATCCCTATCTATATTTAGAAATATATATATGATTGATACATAATAGATTTACATTTTTTCAGGGTACACGTCATAATTTAATATATTTATATAATTGTAAAGATCACATCAGTGACTTTAGATATCCATCCCCTTAAATATTTGTCTTTTCTTTGTGCTATGAACATTTGAATCATTCTCTTCTAGATATTTTGAAATGTACAATGGATTATTCTAAACTATAGTCACCCTACTGGTCCACCAAACACCAGGACTCTTCTATCACACTGTGTGTTTGTACCCACTAATCAATATAACACGCAATGACTTTAATAAAAACTGAAATCTTGGGGGAGAATCAGAGAAAGAAGAGCCTAAATATCTTTGTATTTAGTGCTTGCTGTGATGTTCCATATAATTCTTGAAAATTTGTTCTCCTTCTGCACTTTTTTTAAATAATGAGATTTAATCGTGTACATGTCCTACTTCTATGATTTAGGTCAATAATTAACAAGGAGTTCTTTCCCCTCCCCCACTTTCCCTCCAGAAGTCTTTAGGTAATGTCTGTAAATATTAAATGGTCATTAATTTATTCATTTTAATTGATAAAAATTGTATATATTAATTATGTCGACATAAATAGGGCTAGTTAACATATGCCTTATCTCACATACTTATATTTTCTGTGGTGAGCAAAAAATAAACTCTCTTAGCAATTTCTAAGAATACAGTACATTGTCATTAATTCTAGTCACCATGTTGGACAATGGATTTATTGAGTTTATTCCTCCTAAGTGAAATTTTGTATTCTTTGACCAACATCTCCCTAATTCTACCCTCTGTTCTCAGCCCCTTGGAAACATTTTTGATTACCTGAGATTGTAAGTCTATGATGTGCTACTGAAATCTAGTAGACAGAGGTCAGGGATGATATTAAAGTTTTCAATGCACAGGACAGCCCCATGACAAAGAATCACCCAGCTCTAAATCTCAATAGTGCCACAGTTGAGAAACTCTGGCTTAGTAGAAGATAAAATCATAATAAACTGAAAAGTGTAAAAAATTTCACTCCCAATAATAGTAAAATAGAGTACTCACTTTGCTTAATATCTTATTTTGCAGATTTTCACAATAATTTCTTAAAGGCTTACAATATTGTCACACATACATGATCACATAATAAAAATGTAAGTTCAAATTAAGCTTAAGAAAATGATCAAACAGCTGGAAGCAGTGGCTCATGCCTGTAATCCCAACACTTTGAGAGGCCGAGGCGGGCCGATCACTTGAGGTCAGGAGTTGGAGAAACAGCCTGGGCAACAAGGTGAAACCCCATCTAAACTAAAAATACAAAAATTAGCCGGTCGTGGTGATGCACACCTGTAATCCCCAATACTTAGGAGACTGAGGCAGGAGAATCTCTTGAACCTGGCTGGTGGAGGTTGCAGTGAGCCGAGATTGTGCCACTGCACTCCAGCCTGGGAGACAGAGCAAGACTGTCTCAAAAAAAAAAAAAAAAAAATCAAGGAAAAAAATAGGTAAAAACTGTAATATCAAGACATGACTCAGCATGAAAGTACATTCTAAATATCATGCAGGACTCTAAAAATTGAAGCAGATGTTGATTTGGCCTTATATTCACCTATAAAACAGGGTGTATCTTGAAAATATGACGCTAAGTGAAACAAGCCAGACACAAAACACCACATATTGTTGTCAGAAAAGGCAAATCCACAGAGACAGAAAGCAGATTGGTGGTGGTCAGAGGCTGGAGAGGGGAATGGGGAGTGGCTGCTTAATGAATATGAAGTTTACTGTAACTGGAATGAGGTATACATTTGACACAGAGGCCAGAGATAACTGTCAAGCAATACTGCCCAATAGAAATGTAACACAAGACACACAGTATATAATGTCTTCTAGAAGCCACATTTAAAAAGTAAAAATTACCAGTAAAATTAATTTTAAGAATATATTTTATTCACCCAATATTCCCCAAATATTATCATTTGAAAATAGAATCACGCAGGCATGGTGGCTTACGCCTGTAATCCCAACAGTCCGGGAGGCCGAGGCAGGTGGATCACCTGAGGTCAGGAGTTCAAGACTAGCCTGGCCAACATGGTGAAACCTCTACTTAAAATACAAAAAAGTAGCTGGGCATGGTGGTGCATGCCTGTAATCCCAGCTATTCGGGAGGCTGAGGCAGGAGAATCACTTGAACCTGAGAGGCAGAGGTTGCAGTGAGCCTGGGTGTATGTGTTGAAACTCAATCCCCATAGTGGTGGTATGAAGAGGCACAGTTTTTGGAGAAGCAATTAAGTCATGATGACTCTGCTCTCATAAATGGGTTCATTCCCTTCTAAGAGAGCCTTCAGAGAGAGTTCACCCCTTTTAACCTTCTACTTCCCACCTGATGAAGACACAGCACTCACCACCCCAGAAGATGTGTCAACAAGGCTCCATCTCAGAAACTAGAACAGCTTTTGCCTGACACCAAACCTGCTGACACCTTGATCTTGGAGTTTCAGCCTCCAGAACTGGGAGAAATAAATGTCTATTCTTCCTAAGTTACCCAGTCTCTGGTATTTCGTTATAGCAGCACAAATAGAATAAGACAGCTTTTCTTCTGTCATTCTCTGAAGGCAAGAGTTCCTCAGGTGATGAAGAAGAGCCAGTCTCATGAACAGGAGTGAGCAGTGAGGAGAAGGAACTAATAAGAAGAGGCTATTGAGAGTGCTTCCCTCCCCAAGTCACCCAAAAGCACAGGCTCACTGTGCACTGGTTACTAACTTATCTAAGTCTGGGAAGACAGAACTCCCACACACCTAAGTCACATGGATCAGGTTTGTTACTTGCAGATAGCAAAGGACAACAGAAGCCTAGGTCTCAGGGGCAGTTGGTCCCCCATGGCTCAGGAAAGCTGCTCAGGGTGGATGCAGTCTCTTCTGCATGTGCCCTAATTTGCACTACATGTGAGGGACCCAAGAATGCAGCCCACCCTGGGTTTTATACCCTGGGGTAACAGGAGCCACTGGGTTAAAGTGGTCAAGGAGGTCCTGTTTCTACAGGGAACTGGAACAGAGTCCAGGCTGTTCTAGCCAGTTCCTGTTGCATTCCTAACACATTTTACAGTTATTCTTGTTGAAAAGTACAAGTGAGAAAGTGGGGAGAACAAGGTTGGCCCAAGGCCACTGAGAGAACTTTCCTGCACTCTTCTCCTCCTGGGCCATCCTCAGGAATAATATCCAACCTGGAAGACAGCCTGCTGTTGGAAATTAAAAGCAAGGCAATGAATGGTAGGGCCAAGTCAGCAGGCATACGAGAGGGAAGATGTGTATAGGCTTTGGAGAGCAGTTCAAATAACAAGGTAGGATTAACTCACTCCAATGGCAGGTTTTTCTCTTCCCTCTTTATTCAACAGAATAGGAAGCATTTCATCAAAGTCAATGTATTCCTTTATATATTCCATGAGCTCCAGGAAGCTTTGCTTAACAGTTACAACCTACATACTGAAGCATAAAGATGAATTGTTCTTAATAAACCTGCATCTGAGATAATTTAACAATCTGGCTTTCAGCCACTCTACAATTATTTTTAGGACTTAATGGGACTTAATTCTGAATAAACATGTTCTAGAATATATATACATGTATCACAGAGCAACCCTTTTTACAATAATACTTCAGCTAAAATTAATACCTGATTTATCTTTAGAGAATCTATTTATCTTCTGTACTCCATCTCTTTCCAAAAGGATTTAAGATGATTCTTCAGCTGGTGAATATCCAAATCTGTTCATGAAGATGTTTTAAATATGTTAACTTCTTGTAAGTTTTTATTTCCTTGAGGTAACATTATTAATGCTCTTCCTTGAGCCAAACTGAATGTCACCTAACAGCACATTGTATGAGAAGTGGGTGAGAAAAAAGGCAAAAAAAATCAGTGAATATGTTTTCACATTGCAGAACTTAAATTTATATTTGATGTTCCCTTAGAAAGTCAAAATCCTTTGGGGAAATTTCGGCTGTTTCCAATTGAACTAAGAAGAACCAAGGGAAATAGATTTGTCCTGCACTTGGAGTAGTGTTTTCTTTTTTTATTTCTTTTTAAGTTTTTTTGAGATGAGGTCTCACTATGTTGCCCAGGCTAGAATGCAATGGTGCAATCATAGCTCACTGGAGCCTTGAACTCCTGGGCTCAAGCAATCCTCCCACCTCAGGCTCCTGAGTAGCTGGGACTACAGGCATATGCTACTGCACCTGATAGTTTTTTAATTTTTTGTAGAGATTGTATCTTACTATGTTGCCCAGGCTGGTCTTGAACTCCTGGCCTCAAGTGAACCTCCTGCCTTGGCCTCTCAGAGTACTGATGGAGTAGTATTTTCAAGAAGATGCCACCATTAGCCTTGAGGGACATGCAGTTTGCATAAAGAAAATGAAACCCAAAGGTTAAGGTGAAACTCAGGACATGGCCAGTAACCAGTCAAATTTCCCCATATCTCCATCTTCCTCCTATGCTGCTATATTGCTCAGAATAAGGGAGATGATTCTTTACATTAGGGAAACAAACGTGGGATCCATGAAGTTCTCTGGGAGAGATCTGGATGAGACAATCTAAGCTCAGTGATTAGAGAAGACAAATTGAGTACCCTGAGGAGGCACTGAATGCTATCTCTTTCTACAGCTAATTTTAAACATGGGGAACCTTAAAGCCACATTAAGACAACTCCATCCCCCTTTGCTTCTGTCCTCAAGTCATGCTAAAAACCCCAGTTGAAGTACATTGCCCAAGGTCACATAGTCAAGGACTATTAGACTCAGGGGTTGGACTCTGTATGTATATAACTTCAAAGTCTGCTCCTTTTTATTGTTCCATATTCTTTCCCCAGCTGCCAATGACCAGACATTGTCAAGAATCTAATAACAGTAAGGGAAGAATGAGGAAGAGGCTGCACCTGTAGAATCTGAAGAGGCGTGAAAGAGATGGAAAGATACCAAAACAAACTCACTTGACAAGGTTGCTGCTGGGGTTTGCATGTTTGTCCTCTCCAAACATGTTGAAATGTAATCCCTTATGTCAGAAGTAGGGTGGAATGGGAGGTGTGGAGTCATGGAGGTGGATCCCTGGTGAATAGATTAATACTTCAGAGGGGGTGAGTAAATTCTTTATTAGTTCCTGCAAGTGCTGGTTGTTAAAAAGGACCTGGTACCGCCCCATCTCTTTCTCTCTCTCTCTCTCTCTTGCTTTCTGTCTCCTATGTGATCTCTAAGCAGATGCTCAGTCTTGAACTTTCCAGCCATCAGAATCATGAGCCAAATACAACCTTGTTTTTTAATAAAATTACCCATCCTCAAGTATTCCTTTATAGCAACACAAAACGGACTAAGGCAGTTACTCAGGGCAGATTTGGCCTGAAAAGTCTGCCTTTTCCTTTTCCCCATGTAGGCAAGAAAAATTGGCAGCAGACTGTCTGTCTGACATACATCAAGTCCACTCCTACCAAGATAACAACTTTTATGCAAAATTGCCCATTTGTCTTCATTTCCACATTTAAAAGTATATTAACAGAGCAGATGTGTTCATAGCTTTAAAAATTGCTGCACAGTGACATGGATAGAAAACCATAATTTCTCATTTAATTAGCAAAGAAATTAATTCAGGAATGTGCAAGAACAAAGCTAAACCATTTCTGAAGTGAAGTGTCCAAATTTTCTTTTTTTAACACCATACATAAATCCATCTTTTATCAAACATTTTAATTAGGATGCATTCTCCCCACTGGAGCCAGACTTCTGCACAACTGTCAAATTAATCATTGTCCACAAAAAGTCTTATACAGAAAATGGCCACTAAATCTTAAACATGGTGTCAAATACTTTGGAAAGTATAGAGAATTATCGAGTACATTATAAATCACAATATTGCAAACACACTCCCAGGTGATCTTGATGCTGCTGGTTGAGGGACCACACTTTGAAAACCACTGTGCTAAATCAAATTAGGGCTGAAATTCTTCTGTGGATGTTATAGAGAGGAGAAAATGGAAGATGCTTTATTTTTTCTTCCCATCAGCGATGTGAACAACGCCTCCATGTGGCCATTACAATGAGAAACTCCTTGTGCATAATGAAATAAACTAGGAAAGTACACAGAGCTGAGGGATGAAGAGAGTCAGCATTGGCCTTAGTGTCTGAAGTCTTCTATCTAGATATGTCTGAGACAAACCTAAAGAAGCTGAAGTCAGTTTGCTTCCATTTTTGTTCAAGCTGGTTTAAGTTTGCTTTTTGTCACTTTTAACAAAAAGACAACTGACAAATACAGACCAAAAAAAGAAAGAGAGACAGACAGAAAAGTTATTTAGACAGTGTAGTGTAAAATAAGATATTCTAAGCATGCAACTTCATTAAGATAATTGGCTCAAAAATCACTCCAGTGGAACAATACTGAAACATTGAGTTGATATAGGCATAGGGTTTGTACGAGATGAATATACCACCTCATAATCTAATTGTGTCATGTGGTTGACTGCTGTCTGTTGGAAGTGGATAAAATGAAAAAATTGTATAAGAGAGGTAAGACCAAAACACAAGTAATTTCTTTTTACAGAGCCTGAAATTTCCCCACTACATTTTACTAGATGTAAATAAAAGAACATTAATGGTCAGCAGATATTTACTACCTTCTTTCTCTTAATTCAATCATGCATCAAAATAACAAGACAAGAAAAATGAAGTATGCCCCAAAAATGCTGTAAATAAAAACAAAAACACTACATGACACATTGAGTTTAAAAATCAATTCTATTTGAAGTGATTACACACACATTCATTTGCTGTGTAAATTTTAAAATGAAACATTACCTTTTTACTTTATTAGCAAAAGAAATGCTAAATACTGAATTTTGATACAAAACAAAGTTCAACACGCATTCTGTACTTTTCTTCATATAGTAATTGAGATATAGGGTTTGGAATTATTAAATTTTGAGCTTCCTTTCCTATTCAGGCACTTAATAGATAGGTGACTTTATTTTACTTGCTTAAGTTCTCTGGGCTTTGATATTCTTAGCTATAAAGTGGAAAAAAATAATACCAACCTGACAGAGTTGTGCTAACGAGTTAGATAATGTGTACAAAGCTCTTAAAACAAGGAACTTCCAGATAATGTAATGTTCACACACACACACACACACACACACACATACACACACACACACAGAGTAATACTTCGGCCTGGCAAAACAACCAAATTCTATTGCAAATTGTATAAGACAATTTGAATTGTTTATAATTCTCAGGGAGAATTCTCACACATGGCTTTGGAAAATGTACCCAGCCCTGAGAATTGCAAGAAGTTTCCCTTAACTAGGAGGTAGTCTAAACATCTATTTGTGTAAGAATCTCTTGTCACCTGCTGATTCAAACAATCGAAGCATTTATCCAAATAATATGGTTTTTTGCAATGGTGTGAACAGTCTATACAGTTGTCACGGAATTCCTATCAGCTGCCCTACACCAAGCAGTCAGCATCCAGGAATCCTTGTTGCATGAATGAATTGACAGGCATAGAAAAATGTTCCACTGAATCTTCTTACAGATTCAGCAGCATTGGAGTGGGAAGAAAACTGAACATAAAAACCGAAGACTGGTTTGTATCTAAGTCCACCCTTTTCTCACTAAGTCATCTTAGGTGCTCCATTTAACTCTGCATCCACATCCTCTCATGCTGGTTTTAACTATTAGCCCAGGAAGACACTTCCACTGCTTTGGGGCACTAATAAAGGTTGTCACAACTTTTAGGAAGGGGATAGTAGATATCGATTAAATTATACTTATGAACAAAGTCAACATCATAGTCACATGCCACCTTCAGATTTTGAGAGTGGATAGTATAATAAGGTGTTTATTATTCCTATTCTGGAATGAGGCTTTGTATGGTCACATTCTGGCTTTGCCCATTGCTGGCTCTGGAGCCTCATTATTTAACTTCCCTGTGTGTCAGTTTTCCAATCTGTAAAATTGAAGTGATAATATCATTGACCTAAAAAGTTCTTATGAAGATAAAATTAACTGTTGTATGAGAAGTGCTTGGAGTTAGGATTGGCACATATTAAACACTCAAGAATCATTGAAGTAAGCAATGTTCTGAGGGGTTAATATGTGCCAGTCATTGTTGAATGTAATTATTTTGCCACACTTTGCTGAATTGCTCACTACAATTACTTAGAATGGAGGTGTGTGGCAGAGAAAAACAGGTGAGTCACTACAGCTGTGAATAGACACAGGGGCCATGCAGGTTACTATTTGGAATAGTACAACTCTTTATTCTTTCCTGGTATGAGTATTAGTTTTCTATAGCTGCTATTAGGTTGGTGCAAAAGCAATTGCGTTTTTTGCCATTAAAAGTAACAAAAATAAAAATTGCACCAACCTAATATAACAAATTACCATAAACTTGGTGGCTTCAAACAACACTCATTTATTGCCTTTTCGTTATGGAGGTCAGAAGTCATAAATGTATCTTGTCGGACTGAAATGAAGGTGTCAGCAGGGCTGCTTCCTTCTGGAGGCTCCAGCAGAAAATCTATTCTCTTGCCTTTTCCAGCTTCTACAAGCAGTCATGTTCCTGGCTCTAAGCCCATTCCCCCACCTTCAAAGTCAGGAATGTCTGGTTGAGTCCTTCTCACACGGCATCACCCTGATTTTTTCTACCTCCATTTGTAAGGACCCTTGCAATTATGATTAGGAATTAACCAGAAAATTCAGGATCATCTTGTCATCTCAGAGTTTTAATCACATCTGCAAAGTCCCCTTTGTTACATAAGGTCACATATTCACAGGTTCTGGGGATTATGATGTAGACATCTAAGGAGGCCTTTATTCTGCCTAAGACATAAGGATTAAGATGTGGACATCTTTGGGGGCCATTATTTCGTCTACCATGTGGGGATTAAGATGTGGGCATCTTTGGGGTCATTATTCTGTCTACCACATGGGGATTAGGACGTGGCCATCTTTGAAGGGCATTATTCTATATACCACGTAATTAGAATATAGACATCTTTGGGGACACCATTCTGTCTACTACATGGTAATTAGGATGTGGACATCTTTGGGGCCATTATTTGGTCTGCCACATAGGGAATAGGACGTGGGCATCTCTGGAGGGCATTATTTTCTGCACTACAACACCAAATCAAATGGTCATCACATCAAATAGTCAACCCCAAGATCAAATAGTCATCACAGGTACAATTGCCATTTATTCAGTGTTTACCATATATTACATGCTGTGCTGGGACATATACCATTTCATTTAATCTTCTGATAGTCATAGGAGGAGTTCGAGGCTAGATCAAATTCCCCAAGTTCACAAGCAAGTGCAAGACAGACCCAAACTTCACTCTGGTCTGTTTATTCAAAAAGAAGGTGGTCTGAGCTACTCAGCTGCCATCCCTTTAATTTACAGATGTCGAGTTTCAAGAGGTTTTTTCACTGCTACAAAGTCTTCCTAGGGAGTTTTTGTTCCATCTCGCCTCCCACAAAATTATATGCTGAGAGTTTATCAGGTCTGGGTGATCAGTCAGAGCCTGGAAGGAGCTCACGATCAAGGTTTTCTAAAAAATCTGAATAGACAATTTTCAAAACAAGACATGTAAATGGCCAAGAGATATAAAAAATGGTGCTTAACTTCACTAATCATCAAGGAAATGCAAATCACAACCACAACGTGATATCACCTCACATCTGTTAGGACGGCGATTATCAAAAGTTAAAGCATAACAAGTGTTTGTGAGGGTGTAGAGAAAGGTGAACCCTTGGTGGAAATGTAAATTGGTACAGTCCTTACGAAAAATAGCATGGAAGTTTCTCAAAAAAATAAAAATGGAACTACCATACAACGTAGCAATTCCACTGTGGGTATATACCCAAAATCTTTGAAAGCAGCTACCTGAAAAGATATTTGTGCACCCATGTGTATAGCAGCATTATACACAATAGCCAAAAGGTAGAAGCAACCCAAGTACTCGCTGACGGATGACTACTTAAGCAAAATGTGGTCTATACCAATGACAGAACATTAATCCGCCTTAAAACAGGAGGTTCTTCCATTTGCAATAACATGGATGAAACTGGAGGACATTGCCAGGCACACAAAGAAAAAATACTGCATGATCTCAGTCATATGTAGAATCTTAAAAAGCTGAATCCATAGAAACAGAGAGTAGAATGGTGGTAATCAGGGATGGGGAGGTGGGGGAAATGGAGAGATGTTGGTTAAAGTACAAAGTTGCAATTATGTAGAATGAATAAACCTAGAGATCCAAGGCACAGCATGGTGACTATAGCTAATTATACTGTATAGTAAACTAGAAATTTGCTAACAGAGTAGATTTGTGTGCTCTTATGACACACAGAGGTAATTATGTAAGGTGATGGATATGTTAATTTGCTAGATTATAGTAATCATTTTACTGTGGAAATAGGTTTCAAAACATCACACTGTACACCTCAAATACATAAAATTTTTGTTAGTTTTTTAAAAATAGGTACCAAATACATTATAGCAGCATTGCTTTTACACTTGTTTTTTGAAAAGCAGGTTTGCCCATACCAGAGGTTTCCAGCTAAAGACCTTCCAAAGAAAGCAAAACATTTCACTTTATTTAATTAAGATGCACCACTTGATTACTGTCTAGTCATTTAATAATTTTGTTTTTACCATTAAAAGGGTTTTTACTTCCATTTAATTACTTTAATTTGTTTTACAATACACTTTCAGAGACATCAATAACGCCTGCAGCCAGATCAAACACTTGGACTCCTAAATCAAGTCAACTCAAACCTAATGGGATAACGCTTTTCCCTCACTACCAAAAGATGAAAGGAACTTTGGGGAAAATTTGTCAAGGCCATAAATAAGTATTTATAAAGAAAAAAAAGCAGCAAGAGGAGTAATAAATTTCCAACATGCTTTCATAGTTTCAGTCTACACATTCTAATATACCCTTAGGTAATAGAAACATTGTTTCTTGTTTGATGGCTGTGGTTAAGAAAAAAAAAAAATGGCTGAGTGAAAATGATTCTATCCCATTCTGAATTACAGCGATTGTTCAGATAATAACTACAGAAAGACACCAGTTTTTTATTCCTTCTTTGTGCTGAAAAGCTACTCATTGAGAACAATTTATTCTCACTCTTCTGGCAAAAATCATAGCGGATAATAAGTACTTTGAGTCTGAAAACCTTTAAAATGCCAATAAAGGATATGCACATTAATTTGTTGATTGAAATACAAACTAATGATAATGGAGAATTTACTTTGTTCCAAGCCCTTTTGTGGGAAGAAATCTGGAATTAATCAAGCTCATGGCTTCAAGGAACTTAGTTTGTACTATGAGGGTCAGTGTGTGAGTGTTGGGAAAGTGACTTATAAACAAATGTGTAAAAAAAAGAACATGTTACATAGACAAGCCAGTAACAAAACAGGGAAACCAGATTACTCAGGATAGGGATCATTCGCTAGGTCGGGTGCTGAGAGAGGCTGAAACCGAGCTATACATCTCTGCCTTTAGTCTTTCCTCCTATAGTTACTCTTTCAATTCCGTTTGACTTATTCCCCAGGTTTCTTAAACAAGATTTTACATTCAAAAGTGAAAATCCAAACAACAGAAACCAAAGTCCTTTAAATATCTTTTTGCTCTCTTCAAATTCTAAACACTCCCCCATTCCTTTAATAAAACAAAATATTCACATCCTTCCTGTTCTTTCTCTCATGTTTTTTCCTGCATTCATTTCCCCCTCTCCTCTCTTCTTCCATTTTCCTCTCCTTCCCATCTCCTCTTCTCTCTCCTATTTTCCTCCTCCTCACACATATGCATTGGTATTAGACAATCATCTATATGTAACTATTTTTTTAATAACCATTGTGGAAGTGGCCTTCTAAATGTATCTCTTTCAACTTTCCACTGGAGACAGGTAAATGATGCTTTCTCTCCTGCTACCTCGTGCAGAATTGGGCTCTAGAGAAATGAAGAGACTTCACTGACACCACAGAACTAAAAAGTATACAGTGAGGACTGACACCTATTCTTCCCATCAAGTGGTGTCTTACAGAGAGTTTTACCAAGTATCTATTAGCAAGACAGTGTGAAAGCCACTAACCAACTCACTTATTCATGCATGCATCCAAAGGTGAATGCTTCCAGATTTTAAGCACTTGCATTAGGCAGTAACTCAACTTATATTCATGATGTGTACTTTAAATGCTTAATTTGCTGCCCATGAGCTAAATACCATCTGAAAGGAAAGTAAACTATCTATGGGATCCCAATGACGAGTGATATAAGATAATCCTCTTATTTATAAAATCACCCTGCTCTGGGGAAATAACAAAAAAGAAAAATAAAGAAAGAAAATGAAGCCACAGTAGATAGAGAAAAATCATTCATCCTGAATCCTTCTACAAATAGTGTGGGACCATCCTGGTCTTCTTCCTTCATTCTTTTTCATTTTTATATAGAAGACGATTCGTTTTCTGGGGCTCACATGGCAAAGTGCCACAAACTGGGTGGCTTATAACAGCAAAAAATATATTCTCTCAATGTTTCTTAGTCTAAAAGTTCACAATTAAGGTGTTTGCAGGGCAGTCCTCCCGCTGAAGGCAGTAGGGAAGAATCTTTCCTTGCTCCTGCAGCTTCTGGTGTATATTGTCAAGTTCTCCAGAATAACAGAACCAATAGGCGATATACAAATAGAAGAGGGGATTTGTTAGAAGAATTGGCTCCCATGATTATGGAAGCCAAGAAGTTCCCCATAGGCTCTCTGCAAGGTAGAGAACCAGGGAAGCCAATAATGTCAATCTTCACCCCAAGGCCAAACGCCTAAGAACTGGAGGAAGCCACTGACGTAGTCTTAGACTCTGAAGGACCAAGAATCTAGAGTTCTGATGTCCAAGGGCAGGAGAAGATGGATGTCTCAGCTTTCCTCTGCAGCAGAGAGAATAAAGTCACCTTTCCTCTGCAATTTTGTTCTCTCTGGGCCTTCAACTGATTGTATGATGCCTACTCCCATTAGAGATGGCAGTCTGCTTTCTTCAATCTACTGATTTAAATGCTAATCTCTTCCAGAAACAGCACATCCGCAGATATAATGCTTGGCCAGCTATCTAGGCATCTCTTTACCTCATCAAGTTGACACCTAAAAGTAAGCATCTTGTAGTGGCTCCATGCTTTTCTTAGCTTATGGCCCCATCACTTCAACTTCTGCCTCTGTCTTCACATAGCCCTCTCCTCTGTGCGTGTCTGTGTTCTAATCTCCTCTTCTTATAAGGAAATCAGTCTTCTTGGATTAGGGTCCACCCTACCGACCTCATCTTTACTTGATTGCATCCGCAAAGACCTTATTTCCAAATACGTCACATTCAGAAGTAGCACATACTAGAAGTTCAACATAGCTTTTGCAGAAATACCATTCGACCCATAAGAAAAGATAAAAAAAGAAATTGAAAAACCCACATATTTTTAGTATGAATGATTCATTGTAAAGGGCCTAGACTTAAAAAAGAAAAATAGAAAATAAACAAGTGCACAGTTAGATCTTTAGCTCTGTAGACGGGGGTTGCATGGCAAACTCAATGCACTCAGTGTGAGAAGGTGGTCCCAGCCAGATCTTACGGATTGTGTAGACCCAGAAAGAGCAAAGAAGGAACCCAAACAGCAAGGGGAGATGGCCATGGCTTTTTGGAGCACCTGCTAGAATGAGAAAATAGTCTTCAGAAGCAAATGTGGACCATATGGGTGGAACCAGCAGGTCCTCAGAGGTCTCCAGATTAATGAAAGCTCAGAAAAGCTCCCTATAGAGCAGAAACCAGGGAGCAACCTGACAACTTTGTGTCCTCCCCCTACTTAAGCCCCAGCCCTCTAACATTCACACAAAAGCAGCTGTGAAAAAGAACACAAAGAGTTTTAAACACAAAACTTGGAACAAAGGTTGTCTTTACCTACAGAACAGGTGGGTTTTTTTTTTTTAATGAGACCAAGATGACAGCATTGCACTAAAATGTTGTTTTATTAATTGGAACTAAATAAGCTAAAGTCATAAAGAAGAAGACAAAATAGTTTTGGAATCATAAGGAAGTTACATTCCCTTTGTACCTGCATGCAGTCTCCATGAATATCCTATTCTGCTATAAATGTATAATTAATAGATGTCAGAATACACTCTTCTTGCTGTCTCTCAAATGATTCAGTAGCTCTTATTCCTTGAATTTTATCTTGCTTCTATTTTTAACCATGTTGTACAGATTTTCTACAAACTATGATCTGTTTAAAGACCTATTGATAATGTATACTTTGACATGGATACTCTGACGTGAATAAAATTCAATCATTTACATTCTTGAACCTCAAAGAGAAATTATGATGATAGTAATTTGGGTTTTACGTAAGTGTGGTGCAGCACAAGTCCCCAGATGGCTTCAGCTACCCAACTGTTCACCCCTTCTCCTCTTTCTCACTTGTAGTTCTCAAAATAATTGTAGAATGTGCTGAGAATTCAATATCCTGAGATAGGAAGAAACTGGCCAAGACAACCAGGCTCTGTTCCACTTCCTCCTAGAACAGGATGTCTTACAACACTTTATCCCAGCAAATCATGTTCCCCTGGGGTATAAAACACAGAGTAATCTATTTTCAGGGATCTCTCAGCCATTGTGCAAATGGGATACATGCCATTGAGATTCCGTTCACCCCAGGCAGCTTTCCCAAGCTTTGGGGATCTGGCTTATTATAAATCCTAGGTTTCTGTTGTCTCATTCTACCTATCTATAAGTAATAAATCCACTTTATGTAATTTTGTGTGTGCTGGGCAAGGAGGGGGTGCATTCTTTCTTACCAAACCCAAGCAAGTAACCAGTACGCTGTCAACCTGCTTCACAGGTAGGGATTATGAACCAACTAGGATCCATATCATCGATTTATCAATTCCTCAGTATTGCTTCCTTTGAAAGATGGCCAAACTAACAAGTACTCCAAGAAGGTTTTATATCTGCAATCTTACAATTTTGAAACATTGTATCACATACTAAACTTCCAAAACATTTTACAATTTCATCTCCTCATATAAGCATACTAAAGAGTAAGCTTATTTTAATTTTTGAACTTTTAATGTGCCTATCATCATACTAAAATATCTTTTAAGTAATTTACTTCATTCTTAGATACCATAGACACCATGCATAGAAACATTTTAATGTATCTAAAATTATTGTGTATTTTATTTTTGTATTCAATAATATTATCAAACAATATGCATTTTAGTACTGGAGAAAAGAAGGCCTTGATACATTTATTAACAAACACAAGTTCATTAAAATGATCTTGTGACTACATAATTTATGAACTAATTAATTCTGACTTAAACAATTATTTACTTGAAACTCAAATTTGCTCTGAAACTCAAAGTAATGTTTCCTTAGCACTACATAATAAAGAGCTTAAGTAATTACTAATTAGTTTCAGGCATGACAAATGTTTTAATTAAAATCACTGAAACAGTTAAGCATTTATAACTCTTTTTCATCTTTTCTCATTATTCACTTTAGATTGACTGTTTGCCAGTCACTGAATGCCCATACATAACAAAGAAACCCATTCGCCAGTTGCAAGATTTTTCTGCTAATTATGCCAATGGGAATGAGGCATAACCCCCTTATTTCAAATATTCTACAACATGTTTTTGAAGTTCATAAAAAGTTCTGAGTTTCTCACCCCATTTAAGAAAGACATCACATATCTAAACTACTATAATTGGTTGATACCCAACACAAACTCTCTATCTAGCACAGTTGACCTTTGAACAACACGGGTTTGAACGATGCAGATCTAGTCACACACAGATATTCTTCCACCTCTGCAACCCCTGAGCCAGAAAAACCAACCCCTCTTGTTTCTCCTCCTCCTTAACCTACTCATCCTGAAGACAATGAGGTGAAGATCTTTATGATGGTCCATTTCCACTTAACCAACTGTGAATACATTTTCTCTTCCTTATAATTCTCTTAATAGCATTTTTCCCTCACAGCTTGCTTTATTGTAACAATACAGTATATAATACACATAATATATAAAATACATGTTGATCAAGTGTTTAGTGATAAGGCTTCCAGACAACAATAGGCTATTAGTAGTTGAGTTATGGAGGGCACGAAAGGCTTGTACATATTTTTGACTGTGGAGGGAGTCAGTTCCCCTAACCCCTGCATTGTCCAAAGGTTAACTGTATAGTAAAACAGAAAAGGGCCCTGAGAAGTTGTCTTGGGTGATATCCCTGTATTAAAGGTCTCCTTTCATGCAATCAGGAGTTGAACTGTTTATTTGGTAATTTCGCAAAGAACTCAAAACGAAACTACCACTTGACCCAGCAATGCCATTACTGGGTATATACCCAAAGGAATATAAATTGTTCTGCCATAAAGATACACGCACATATATGTTTATTGCCACACTATTCAGAATAGCAAAGACATGGAATCAACCTAAATGCCCATCGATGTTAGACTGATAAGGGAAATGTGGTACATATACACCATGGAACACTACACAGCCATAAAAAGAATGGGATCATGGCCTTTGCAGCAACATGAATGGAGATGATGGAAGTTATTATCCTGAGCTAACTAATGCAGGAACAGAAAACCAAATACTGCATGTTTTCATTTATAAGTGGGAGCTAAACATTGGGTACACATGGACACAAAGGAGGAAACAATAGACATCAGGGCCTACTTGAGGATGAAGGGTGGGAGGAGGGTGAGGATCAAAAAACTACCTATCAGATACTATGCTTATTACTCAGGTGATGAAATAATCTGTATACCAAACCCTTATAACACACAATTTACCTATATAACAAACCTGCACATGTACACCTAAACCTAAAATAAAAGTTTAAAAAAATAGAGTTGGACTGCTGCACACAGTCTAGCATGGTATGAAATTTCTCTGGTTACTACCTTTTCCCTACCTGAGGAATGAGTGACCCATCAATGGTTTTCAGCTCTTAAATGGTGTTTGTGCCCATAAGGTATGTCTATTATGAGATAAGCAAAGATTCAGAACACCCATGACAACCTCCCAATGACAGAGATTGCCTAGTGAAATTTTCATTGAACACCAACAGAGAACAGACATCCATACAGCTCCCAAACACCTCTCTCTTGTTGACCTAGTATTCTTTTCTCTCTCCAAGTATGTGTAGACAACTTTCAGTTTATGTCTAAACCAATGGCTTTTCAACTTCATAGTAAACTATCTTTTATTAGTCAGTACTCTTCAGAGAAACAGAACCTAGAGGAGATAGACAGGTAGATAGATAGATAATAGATAAACAGGTAGATGAAAGATGAAAGGTAGATACATACATAGATACATAGAATGGATAGGATGGATAGATAGATGATAGATACATGATAGATAGATAGATAGATAGATAGATAGATAGATAGATAGATAGATAGATACAGATTTATTATGGAGAATTGGCTCACATGATTATGAAGACTGAGAAGTCCCTCAATCTGCTATCTTCAAAAGGGAGATCCAGAAAAAGCCAGTAGTCTATTTTTAATGGAAACCCAAGCCCTGAGGACCAGAGGAGTTAATCATGTAAGTCCCAGTTTGAGTCCAAAGGCCTAAGAAAAAGGGGCTCTGATGTCTGAGGGTAGGAGATGATGGATGTCCCAGCTCCAGAAGAGAGAAGGGATTCTCCATTCTTCAGCCTTTTTGTTCTATCCAGGCCTTTGATTAATCAGATACTACTCACTCACATTGATGAGGACAATCTTGTTTACTGGGTTTATTGATTCAAATACTAATCTCTTCTGGAAACACACTCACAAACACACCCAGAAATAATGTTTCACTAGTTTTCTGGACATCCCAAGTTGACACATAAAATTAACCATCACATAACTATAGCTTGGACAGTCTCATTCACAATGGTCAGAGGCTGATGCATGTGTCTTTGTTTCAGTAAAATCTTGTAAACCAGTGGCTCTCAACTGAGGTGACCTCTCCCCTTAGGAGACACTAAGCGATGTCTTCACACAGTTTTTGTCATCATGACTTGGTGGGCAGGTGCTAATGGCATCCATTTTGTAGAAGTCAGTGATGCTGCTTAACACCCTAGAGTGCACAGGGCAGCACAACCCCTGCCCCCAAAACACACACACACACATACAGAGAGAGAGAGAGAGAGAGAGAGAGAGAGAGAGAGAGAGAGAGCAAAGACTAATCCTGTCCAAAATGCCAACCTTCCCCAAATATCAATAGTTTCAAGATTGAAAAACCTTGGTGGAAACATGTCTGGGGTACGAGTAAAGAAATTCAGTAACCCACTCCTAGAATGGGAGTTAGAGTACATGCTATGAAAAATTCTTCCAAATAATATTCTTTCACAGAAAAAAAATCGAGGCAGAAATGTGAAGAAATCAAGAGCAAGGACTCATGGTAATTTTGATTCATCACATCATATGGTAGTCAGGATAATGTTCCTCCAACTTCCAAAGATGTGACAACAGAGTTCAACATCACTAGCTTTAACAGTGGAGGAAGAGGTCATGGAGCCAAGAAATGGAAGTGGCCTCTAGGAGATAAAATAGAACAAGGAAATGAATGTTTCCCTAGAGTTTCCAGAAGAGAACTAGCCCCATTAACCTTTCCTTCTTAGCCTAGAGAGATCCATGTTGGACTTCTCACCTCTTAAATAATAAGATCATTAAGTGTTGCTTTAAGCTGCTAAGTTTGCAGTCATTTTTTACACTAACCATAAGAAACTCACACACTTCAGGATAAAGATGTTGCTCTCTTGGCAATCACTGAGCTGTGACTGTCAGTTTATTTGTGGAATGTAAAGGCACTATAAGGTACTTGTTCTAGAATTAATTGTTGGATAGATAAAACACAAATGCATTTAAAAAATAATAATCAAGCAAGAAATTCTGGTGTGTGAATGACTCAAGACAGTGTTTGTCCATGGAACATGTCATGCTGGGTGGAGTAGCATCAGTAATTCCCAATTCAAAGAGGTTGAAAAGTTTGATTTGTATAGAACTTAAAACAAAATGGACTTCTGGGTGTCAAAACAGAGGATTGCCATGTATTTTTCTCTAATTTTTCTGGACACGCCGCTAGGGAAAAAAATAGGAGTATGCACATTGAAAGAGGATCCAGGTGCTGTTGCATGCATTCAGTGAAGAGGTCTGGTCTGGTCACCTCCTAGGACAATAAGGGCAGGTGGAACCATGGACACTCAGATATGTCACAGTTACATGTCATGAAGAGTCTTTTCTTATTCTGAACTTATTCCCCCTGCCCTAGCTTTGGTATTCCTGCACCTCAAGAGACTCAAAATCCTTTCCTTGGATCTTCCAAATTAATGCTCATTTAGCTCAATCTTTTCTTTGAAAGTTGGTGTCTTAGTTCATTTCATGTTGCTATAAAGTAGTATCTAATACGGGTAATGTATAAGGAAAAGAGGTTTATTTGACTCATGGTCCTGCTGACTACACAAGAAGCATGGGTACCAGCATCTGCTTCCAATAAGGACCTCAGGAAGCTTCCACTCATGGTGGAAGGTGAAGGGGGAACTGGCATCACATCACCTGGCAAGAGAGGAGGAAAGAGAGGTGAAAAGGTGCTGGGCTCTCTCTCTTTCTTTCTCTTTCTTTCCTTCTTTCTTTTTCTTTCTTTCTTTCTTTCTTCTTTCTTTTTCTTTCCTTCTTTATTTCTCTCTCTCTCCCTCTCTCTCTCTCCCCCCCCTTCTTTTCTTTCTTTCTTTTTTTTTTTTTTTTTTTTTGCAGGGTCTTACTCCATCACCAAGGCTGGAGTGCTGGAGTGCAGTGGTGCAATCATGGCTCACTGCAGCCTCAAACTCCCAGGCTCAGGTGATCCTCACATCTCAGCCTCTCAAGGTACCTGGGACTACAGATGTGTACCACCACGCCCAGCTAATTTTTTTCATTTTTTGTAGAGGCAGGGTTTTGTCATGTTGCCCAGGCTGGTCTCAAACTCCTGGGCCCAAGTAATCCACTTGCCTTGGCCTCCCAAAGTCCTGGGATTACAAGCATGAGCCACTACCCCTGGCCACCAGGCCCTTTTTAACAATCAGATCTCACAGGAACTAATACAGCAATAATTCACTCATTATCACAAGGATGTCACCAAATCTTTCATACGTGATCCATCTTCATGACCCAAACACTCCTTTTTAGGGGCCATATCAAATATTGGGGATCAAATTTCAACGTGAGATTGGAGGGGACAAATATCCAAACTATATCAAGCAAAGTTATCATGAATTCACTTTTCTGTGATTTACAACCTCCTCAGTGCAGACAGAACTGGTTTATAAACCACTGCATCCCACATGGGCTCGAGTTCTTATAAAGAAAGATAAGCATTTATTTATGATGCTGCGGCAAATACTGAACCAAAATAAAATTTTAAATAGATTAAAGAAGTTTCAGCATTATGTATATACCATCAATGCATATCTCAGAACCATCTCTGTATCATCGCCATCCTTTCCTGGGGTTAGATGGCACCTCTGGTCCCCATTGGTGTCACCTTTTGTTCAAAGTCATGCAGATGAAAATTGCGAATCAGATCTTTCCAGAACTTTTAGAAGCCAGTTCCCCATGTTATCCTTTCCTTCTATGCCAAGAACCAGCAATATTCCAGAGTGGGTCTTCCGCTTTATCCTGGATATGGGAAGAAAACACAACTTTGCAATTATTGGTTAAAAGCTCAATAATTAAGCCATGAAAAGCAAAATCCAGTCTATTTAAATAACGTTTTCTTTTTTCTTTTTTCTTTTTTTTTTTTTTGAGAAGGAGTCTTGCTCAGTCGCCCAGGCTGGAGTGCAGTGGTGCAATCTCGGCTCACTGCAACCTCCGCCTCCCGGGTTCACGCAGTTCTCCTGCCTCAGCCTCCTGAGTAGCTTAGACTACAGGCACACGCCACCACGCCCAGCTAATTTTTGTATTTTTAGTAGAGACAGGGTTTCACCATGTCGGCCAGGATGGTCTCGATCTCTTGACCTCGTGATCCGCCTGCCTCGACCTCCCAAAGTGCTGGGAGGCCATACAACACGGTAGGCGTGAGCCACCGTGCCCGGCCATACAACGTATACATGTAAAAGATAGTCTTGAAAACAAAATGTGTGTAAGTTATTAATTTTTTCTTTTTTAAAAATTAAGAAAGATTTAGCTGAGGTTCTTGCTTTACTTCTTTTCCTTTTTCCTTTTATTTCCTTTTAGAGTTTTTCCTCTGACTTGAAAATGGGTAGCATAGGCACTAGTTTCTGGTCTGTCTTATCTCACTGTGTTTATCAGGACACCTGTCAGCCATCACACAAAACACATGAAAAGAGGAGGGTGGTAAGCAGATATCTAAATTGCAGTATTCATGGGGAAAATACTAGCGTTTGCTTTGCGTTTGTGTTGTTTGGAGTTTTCTTTTGGTTTTTTAACTAGGTTGCAGAAACACTGCTTCCAAATGATTCTCTCAGCATCGAGTTTCACATTCTGGAGAATTTGCTATACACAGCAAAACTGTTTTGCATGACTTTTTTCCTATCCTTTCTCCCGAATAGCTCCCTGGGTACATACGTAATTTCCTTGAATAACCTGTGCCAGTTCATGACATGCAAACATGCTTTTTAGTTATTGTTGCAGTAGACAGGGCAGCACTGCAGTCCATGAGAAATTAGGTATATTCAGTAATTAGCCACATTGCACGTTTAACTCTTCATGCACTGTTTTTAACTTTTACCAGTTTCTACTTTACATCCTTGAGTTCCCATGGTATATGTAGCCATTTTAATGTTTTTAAAGTACTTTATTTCTTGGAAATTTATGTCTATATGGATGATTAATAACAAAAAAGAAATTTAAAGTATTCCACAGGTCAGATTTCACAATTTGGCCATTATCTGTTGAAATATAAATGATCAATAAAGCAGATAACTCACATTTTCAGTGCACAAAAGAAACAGCCCAAAGCCAGAAATCCTTACTTAAAACCACTGATTTTAAATTCTATATATATTTTCGGAGTCTAACTTAATCATAATTGATTCTTCCTGTGGTTGGACTCCATTACTGGTTTATTTATTTATTCTCTTCCATATTTACTGTTTATAGAATTTAAGGGTCATGGACATTTAATTCTGCCTTGACTCATTGATCTTTGCTCTTATTGTATTGGTTCAAAAAATTTGTTCTGCTCCCTACACATACAAGACTTTCCCAAGGATTAAATGAGAAGTTCCCATGGTCTTTTTCTTTTTTTTTTCTGGAACTTATTTAGGAGTCCTTTACAATTACAGCGTGAGAAAATAAGGAACTGCCTCCTCTTGCTACTTGGTGGTAACTAGTATTTAAGTTATTTTTGATGAGTGGTATAAATGCTAGATTTGACAAATTATGCCTATGAATTTTAATTGTCCTTTTAATCAGAAAGATAAGTATGTAAGGGTAAAAATTGATGAATTATGTAAAAGAAAAATAAATGGGGAATATATATATGTTCAAAATGTTCAATTATGTGAATTGTCTGCAAAATGCACAGCGAAAACAATTAAATATAACTTGAGACTATTACTTTCCAAATTAAAGAAAACAGAAAAGGTAATACTATTGAGAATGGTTCCAAGAAATGTGCGCTTCTTTTTTTTTTTTTTTTTTTTTTTTTTTTTTGAGATGGAGTCTCGCCCTTTTGGAGTGCAATGGCGCGATCTCAGCTCCCTGCAACCTTTGCCTCTCGGGTTCAAGCGATTCTCCTGCCTCAGCCCCCCGAGTAGCTGGGATTACAGGCAGGTGGCACCACGCCAGCTAATTTTTTTTCTATCTTAAGTAGAGAGGGGGTTTCACCATGTTGGTCAGGCTGGTCTCGAGCTCCTGACCTCATGATCCGCCTGCCTCAGCCTCCCAAAGTGCTGGGATTACAGGCGTGAGCCACCAGGCCCGGCCATGTGCGCTTTTTACTGACATTTGTTCTGGCAATCATAACCACACAATTGGTTGTAAAATAAAATGTAAAATATGATTTAAATAGTTCAATTCCTGTGAAAGAGCTTTCTGCATGTAACAGACATATAGTTAGAGAACAAAGCAGAGTACAAAATTTGCAGGAACCTTTTTGGAACCAACAGAAAAATGTCACCTTTCCTTTGACATCCTGTATATCAGTTTTACCAGTTACTTCTAAGTTTGCACATTATTTTGTAAGGAAAAACAGAAAACTCAAAGCTTGTCTAACATAGTACAGAAGGTGTGTGTTGGGCTTAGGATGGATAGCTCTGTCTTATTGAGCTGTGTTATCTAACTTGTATATAAAAATTGTAATCAAAAGTTTGGGTTCACCTGTTTCTCCAAGTTTAAAGTAATGAGTAATGGCGAACTCTGGAAATGTGAGTAGTGTATCATATAAGGCTGCAGAAGCAAGGAAGCTCATTCAAGTGCTAAAACTAAAGACTTCTAGTTTTTGGCTCAAATTCAATAAATACTCTGTATACAAGGATATGTGACATAAAAATGTTGTAGGTTACTTTTCACCCTTGTAGCTATAAAATATAAAATTTGTAGAACAGAAATAGCTTGTACTACTGTATTAGCAAAAGTTATACTAAAGTATATATATTACATATATATACTTTATATATATATATACACACACACAGACACACACACATACACACACGCACACACAGAGAGTCAATCTTGTTGCTGTTACCCTGTCCGGATTTGAAAAATGTGCTGAGTATATATTACACACACACACACACACACACACACACACACACATCTAAAATGTCCTAAAGCAGGCAGTCATATAATTACAGTTGCAAAATGTTTCATTGCAAAATGAAAAATTTTTGAAAGAACATTGTATCATAGTTCATTTATTTGCAGTGAATCTTTGTTCTTTCTTCCTGTGGTAATTTTAGAAATGAGTGCCAAGTTCGAATCTGCTAAGTTGAGGCTATGCCACTTGAACTCTGCCCTGGGTCCTCACTGATGTGAATGTAGTTTTGTCCCCTTGTGTGATGAAGCAGCCATATCCCAACAATAGGAGAAAAAAAAATCTAGAACTATTTCAAGTTTATTTTTTTGCATATAAAAATAAAATAATAGTGATAAAAAAGAAAAAGGGTAAAGTCACCATTATTTGAAGATGTTCTCACTGTGAGCCTAAAAAAATCAGAAGTAAAAATGGGTCAAGTGCAGTGGCTCACGCGTGTAATCCCAGCACTTTGGGAGGCTGAGGCATCCAGACAGATCACTTGAGGCCAGCAGTTCGAGACCAGCCTGGCCAATATACCAAAAGCCAATCTCTACTAAAAAATACAAAAGTGAGCTAGATGTAGTGGCACATGCCTATAATCCCAGCTACTAGGGAGGCTGAGGCACTAGAATAGCTTGAACTTGGGAGGCAGAGGCTGCAGTGAGCCGAGATCTCACCACTGCACTCCAACCTCAGTGACAGAGGGAGACCCTGTCTGAAAAAAAAAAAAAAAAAAAGGGAAAACAAAATTATGACTCAAACATCAGCGAAATCAAGAAGAGGCAGATGACAAAATTAATCTGCAAAAGTAAGTGTATCTTATTCAAACAATAGTAATATGTTAGAAAAGGTTAATCGAGAGAGTAAATTTATAGTAACATCACGAGACACCAACTACTTCCAAAATATAACTCTTAGAGATGATCATTTCAATTGACATTTAATTTAGTCAAAACAAGTTACTAAATAGATTTTTAGATTATTTTTTAAGCCACAGTTAATGGGAACAATGTACCCTCAGCATTTGTACAATTCAGAAATTTTTGTCAATTTTATTCTTGAGTGGCCTGTTGATTAAATATAAAACACGTGTATTTTACCTCTTATCCCAGTTCCACTGTTTTCTGACACATTACATAACTCAGAAGTTTGAGGAGCGTTTTGGTTTTTTGTTTTTGTTTTTTAACTTGAAGGAGAATTTCTGTTTCTGTCTGAATCTCTGTTGGTTTTTGTCTAATATTCAACAGCACCATAAGAATATGTGTTTACACTTAATAGAAAATAGAAAAGCATTGTGATATATACTCAAAGTATCCTTCATCTTAAGAAGGTTTTCTTTTATGATGTTTTTACATATGTTTCATTACATTTGTTCGCGTTGTAACTCCCCAGTCACATTTGCTTTGCAAAGGCATTTCTGTCACCTTTCATTGGTGGTGTAATTGTGGTTGGCCACTGCATTCCGTATGCCTGACTCCAGCTGTCTTTGATCATGGAATGATTCTGCCCTTGGACACGTCTGCTGTAGTATCCTCCAGCCTGAGGCATCCCCACTTCCTCATCACCTTCTCCAACTTGGTTTTTATCTCAATTCTGGCCGTATCCTCTTGCCCTTTATTTCTTCTCTGTTTTCTTTTGTCCCCACCCACTTTTACAGAAATAACACTTTATAAAATTTGTTTTCCATCTACTTTTCTTATTTTGGGATAACGTTTCCCCAGAATAGATTTCTTACAGGTCTACAGTTTTTATCTCTCATCTGTTTGGCATTTGTTTTTGTTGACACACACCATGTGCTGACTGACTGCCCTTTGTGCTATAAATAAGGGAATCATCCCATCAGCATGACAAGAGAAGCATGATCCACACTGTTATTGGTCATGGGAGAAAACAGTTTTGATTAGGATCTATAACTTATCTAGATCACACAGCTCTAATGGTGGAACATGGTTTCAAATCTGATTGTGTCTGACTGCAGAGACCATCACCTTAATTTCCATGATTCCTCCAGCTGTGAGAAACAGGTTAAGCCAAAAGAAAAAAAAAGTCTCTCTTTCATAGCTTAAACCTTAGAGATCCTTAGTATAGTGAGTTTGACTGTCCCTAGAGCCATTTAATATGTACCAATTAAGCCACTACCATGGTATGCAGTTGCGGAATATTTCAGTGTTTCTTTGAAAGTCTATAGTCACCTTCATCTGCTTTTTTAAAAGAAGGTTCTTCCTAATAGTATTGTTTCTGGCAATGTCTTAGCCATCTTGGGCTGCCATAACAAATGTACCATAAACTGCATGACTTAAACAATGTATGTCTCTCATTTCTAGAGGCTGGGAAGTTCAAGATCAAGTTACCAGTAGATTCAACATCTGGTTAGGGCTCTCTTCCTGGTTTGCAGACAGCTATCTTCTGGTTGTTTCTCCACACAATGAAGAGAAAAAGAATCAAACTCTCTCACAGCTTTTTTGTTGTTGTTGTTGTTGTTGCTGTTGTTGTTGTTGTTGTTGTTTTTAGAGACAAGATCTTGCTCTGTCACCCAACCTGGAGCACAGTGGCACAATCATATCTCACTGCAGCCTCGAACTTCTGGACTCAAGCAGTCCTCTGGACTTAGCCACCCAACTAGCTAAGACTACAAGCATACAAGAACATGCCCAGTTAATTTTTAAAATTTTTTTGTAAACATGGGATCTCACTATGTTGCCCAGGCTTGTCTCAAACTCCTGGCCTCAAGTGAAAAGCTTTTTTTTATAAGGGTACTAATTCCATCCTGAGGGTTCTAACCTCATAATCTAATAGCCTCTCAAAAACTCCACCTCCTAATACCATCCCACTGAGAATCAGGGCTTCAACATATGAATTTTGGGGAGACACACACATTCAGCACATTGTAGGTAGTACAGATATTTTTTGGTTTAGTCCTACATGTTAAGGCTCTGGTCGATCCAGTTCAGCTCAAGCTATTATGAGAACACTTTTCCTTAAGTTTCATGGTTGCTTATGAGACAACACCACAGAGGAAGTTCACTTTTCCTCAGTTCTTATGTCTTTAGCCATGGTGATGACTCCTGATGAAACCCTAGAAATTAATCTAATGAAATGTTCACTGGATTACTGGGTAAGATGTTACTCTATATACCTGAAGGAGTGGATAAGATAAACCAGCTGCCAGCGTGCTGAAACGAGACACAGAGATTCATGATATGTTCACCTGCTACCTGCTTTGGGTCTGAACCATGGTTGGCTACAGGGCAGGTATGTGCATATGTGGCAAGCTCCCTTTAAGAACTTAGGTCTCTAAGTCTCAAGTGGGCTTTCCCGCATAAGGAAATATCCCTGCAGTTCACAGACAGAAAAAAACCCACAAATCCATGTGATTTTTGCAGAGGAAAAACAAGAAAGTGTGACTTTGACCTCTCTAGGCTCCACCTATGTAAATCTTCCCCCTGCTGTTTCTGCACAGTATTCTTCACTTAATAAGTTGTAGCTACATATATAATCTTATGTTGAATTGTTTAAGTCCTTCCAGCAAATCACAAAACCAGTGGGTATTCGAATACTCCAGATAAAATGCTTCATGAGGTTTTACTGCCTTTCTCTATTTTTGTTTTGTTTTGTTTCCATCTGGTTTTAGGAAGAGAAAGTTTCTGCAAATATGGTTCTTTATGCCAATTCTAAAAGCTCCCTGGATTACCTGTTAGAATTTGCCTCGCTTTCCTTGTATGTTCACGATTCTGTGTTTTTTATAGCCAGAAAAGAAGAGAAAAGTAAAGGAGAAAGAGAAGAAGAGGAGGAGAAGGAGAAGAGGAGGAAGAGAAAGAAGGGGAGAAGCAGGAGTAGGAAAAAAAGATGAAATTAACTAGATATTATAATGGTAGAAAATAGCAGATGTCAAACGTAACTTGCAAGAATTAATAAAAGTGGAATTAATCTAAATTCTCTCTGAACTCCTGGAGAGGAACATCTTTTTCGTTCTGCTGTTGTGCACATTTGTTTTAAACTCTGATCCCCACAACTCTGGGAAGAGTCATTATACTTTTTTTCCTAAATATATTCACTGGAGTTTTTCAGTCCTTGCCCAACAAGTGCATCTACATTTCCCAGAAGAAATTAGAGCTTTAATTAAGCTTGCAGGAGCCCTCAGTCCTATAAAAACTAAATAATTAAAAGATATTCAGAACCAGAGGCAGCAAGGATGCAATTTTATGAACACACACACCTGTCTATTTTCCAGTGCCAATATAAGGTGTTTATGTCCTAAAGGGAAAAGGTCTAAGCTAGGAAAGGACAGAAAAGAGAAGCAACTAGATAATGGCCATCACTAATTGCTAAGACCTTTTAAAATAAATCTTTTTCATCAATTAATCACATTAATCACCTAATAATGTTTCTGGTGCTGACCCAGAGCAGCTCTGAAGAAAGAAACACAGATTCAGCGTTTTAGCCTCTCCTTTGCTTTGTCCGTAAGTTTTCTTTCCTCTGCCAAGGCAGAATATTTGCTGAGCCACACGGGGTTTCCTGACTTTCAATAACAGTGGGTAAAACATCAGCTGGCTTTCAACATATAATGTGTATCCTCATCTTTCCATAACTTTGGTTCCACAATTTTATACCAAAACAATTTCTCAGTTTAACGTCTTCTTGCAGAAAAACATATGCTCACTTGTTTTCAATGAAGCACTCTCAGGTATTCACAATTAGGATCTAGAACTGTTTCCAAACTCTGAAACACACATGCATTCTCAACAGGTCTCTCCAGGGCCTTCGAAAACACAGAATCAGATCAGGTAAGAATACAAAGTTCTACTTTAGAAAATATAATTCAAGAACCTATTTCTTAAGAAAGTGTTCTCATTTACAGGAGGAGGAAAACACATGAAAGACACTTTGGGAGGCCAAGTTGGGGTCAGAAGTTCAAGACCAGCCTGGCCAACATGGTGAAACTTCATCTCTACTAAACAATGCAAAAATTCGCCTGGCATGGTGGCGCACACCTGTAGTCCCAGGTACTCGGGAGGCTGAGGTGGGAGAATCCCTTGAACCAGGGAGGTGGAGGTTGCAGTCAGCCGAGATCGCGCCACTGCATTCCAGCCCGGGCGTTAAAGTGAGACTCCGCCCTGGAAAAAAAGAAAAAAAAGGAAGAAAACAAAACACATGGAAGAGAATGAGCTAGATCATTTTATGCCAGTGCAACTACAAATGCACTTGCATGTACCCATGACCTTGGCCAGACCCAGCCCATTCTGATAATTAGTCTCTGACACACTTAATTACCATGCATCAATTTCCAAGGATTTATTTACTGAGAATCCCCTTCAGGACTGAGACTGACACCTAGAAATAATGATTTGCAGGGTGCCTGTCACAGTATTCAAATGTTAAGAACTGCACCTCAAATCCAAACTGCCATATACAGAATGTGTAAACAGTATAGTAGTTTAGCTATACAAACACACACTTTTAAAATAGAATATGGCCAAGTGCAGTGACTCATGCCTGTAATCCCAGCACTTTGGGAGGCCGAGACAGGCGGATCGCCTGAGGTCAGGAGTTCGAGACCAGCCTGGCCAACATAGTTTGTACAAACCCCATCTCTACAAAAATACAAAAATTAGCCAGGCATGCTGGCACGGGCCTGTAGTCCCAGCTACTCCGGAGGCTGAGGCGGGAGAATCACTTGAACCCCAGAGGCGGAGGTTACAGTGAGCCGAGATCATGCCACTGCACTCCAGCCTGGGCAATAAAGCGAGACTTTATCTCAAAAAAATAAAAATTAAAAATAAATAAATAGAATATGGACAATGAAACAAAAACTCAACAAAATATCCTTTTATTTATGTATCCTTTTACTGTGAATTCCAGGTAGTGAAGGAAAAAGACAGTGAGTATTGATGGAATTTTGCCCCAGAGGGTTTTATTATGATAATATCTTAAAAGAGAATGTTTTCTGAAGACTAAGATTTTTATCTGCCTAGCGGTATATCTTAGTTAATTTTGTGCTGCTAACAAAATACCACAGACTGGGTAATTTATAATGAGTAGAAATTCACTGGCTTGTGATTCTGGAGGTTGGAAAGACCTAGATCAAAATATTGGCATCTTGCAAGAATCTTCTTCCTATACCATGACATGACAAAAGGCATCACTTGGCAAGAGAGAGGGCAAGTGGGAACTAAACTCTTTCTTTTCTAAGAAACCCACTCCTGCAATTCCCATGAGGCCCCACCTCCCAACACTGCCACAATGGAGATCAAGGTTTCAACATATGAACTTTGCGGAAGACATTTAAACCATAGCATGTTAGAATACGGTGCATACATTCAGCTAAAGTTGCCACTTTGGAAAAAAAGATATTCCTTTTACAGAAAGGGCACTAACTCTGATAGGTGAGTTATGAACTGAGAAACGACCAGTTTTCCTATCAGTGAATAGCATTTAGTTAATGCTCACAAAAAATTGCAAAATTCATAAGAAACTTCAGGAAAGGTCACCAAAATAAAAAGGATTGTACTTATGTTCCATATACAAGCTTAAATCCTTTGCACCATGGAATCTTTCTGCATTTAAAATTATCAAATTTGATCTTCCTTGAGGGAAAAAAATCAATGTTTTTGATCAATGTTGTTTGAGACAGCAATGAGTAAAATTGAAGCCAAAAATAATGATGTCAGTGCAGATTTTGAAGTTGGTTTTCAAACATGATGTCTGATGGTTAAATTTTAAAATATTTAAAGCCCAGTATCTGACTATGGAAAATGAAAAAAAAAAAAAAAACCAGGCACTATAAAAACAGTATGGGGCTTCACACAAAAATGAAAAGTAGAACTGCCATGTGATCAGTAATGCCACTGCTGGGTATATATCCAAAAGAAAAGAAATATACATATATATATGTATATCTCCAATAAATATATAAATAGAAATAAATATATAAATATATACAATAAATATATAAATAAAAATAAACATATACAATATATATAATAAATAGACATACAAATATGTATAAATACAAATGAATACATATATCCAGAAGAAAAGAAATATAAGTATATTAAAGAGACAGCTGCACTCCTGTGTTTATTGCGGCACTATTCACAGTAGCCAAGCTATGGAATCAACCTAAGTGTCCATCAACAGATGACTGGATAAAGAAAATGTGGTATATTTGTGGGGTACATGACCTACTATGTACCCACAAATAATTAAAATGAAAATTTTTTAAAAATTAAAAATAAAATAAGTAATTTTAAAAAAGAAACTGGCATAAATACATGATGGAATATTATTCAGTCATAAAAATAGAACAAAATATTGTTTTTTGCAGCAACATGGGTGAAACTGGAGATCACTATATTAAGAGAAATAAACCAGGCACAGAAATATAGATAGGTCGTGTTCTCACTCATATGTGGAGCTAAAAAAAAGAAAGTGGTAAATATCACTGGAGGTAGAGAGTTGATTGGTGCTTACCAGAGCTGGGAAGGGGAAAGGGAGGAGAAATCAAAAGAGGTTTGCTAAAAGGTACAAACACAGAGTAAAACAGAAGGAATAAGTTCTATCGTTTGATAATACAATAAGGCAACTATAGTTAACAATAATTTATTGTAGATTTCAAAATAGCTAGAAAAGAAGCTTTGAAATGATCATAACATATGCACACATGAGTAAAAAATGTTCGATATGATGGTTATTCCAGTTATGCTGATCTGATCATTATACTTTCTATGCATGTAGCAAAATATCACATGCATCCCATAAAAATAAAAATAAATTAAAAATTAAAAGTCGATTAAAAATAAAATAAAACAAGAAGCAATCCAAACAAAGTATATGTAAAATATGATTTAAAAATCGGATGAAATATGAATAGCACGTAAAAAAATATTTAATAAGAGAGGAATCTAGGGAAGGGGATGAACAACCTACTATGTATCCACAAAACTTAGAATTAAAAATTAAAACAAAATAATTGTAAAAAGAAAATGTCATATGGGAACTGTGTACTTTCCCTTCTACGGGAGTATATGGGAGCTCTCCATACTCTTCATTCTCTGCTTCTATAAATCTAAAACTGCTCTAAAAATTAAAGTTTATTTATTTAAAGATAATAATAATTTTCAGACCTCTAATTATGGTAGTAGACTGGATGCAGAGAACAACTTGCACTTTGAACCACAGTCTTGACTTACGATAATATCTAAACTACAATTGCGTACAAAATTTACAATACTACCTAAAGTCATCTGCACTGTCTGAAATTCTAACATATTATTTCATGCATTGCACTGACCATAACTGAAAGCCAACACTAATTAGTGTAATTGTTTATTAATATCCATCTCCCTCTATATCCATCTCCCTCTATATGTATATTAGCTATTTGTTCTGGACATCCACTGGTGACCTCAGAGGTCCAGGCACTGCTTATGGCATCTCTGGGGTGAGCCTCCCTCTGAGTTCTCACTAGAAAGATTAATAAATGGATGTATTGAAGTCTAGAAGAAGAGGTGGATTGAGAATTTCATCCCCAAGTCTTCCTGGCTCCCATGCGATGTTAAATCGCAGAAGTTGCAACTCTTCATGACCACGTAAAGAAGTTTAAATTTTTCTCTTGGAGGTTCTTTTGGGGCTCATGAAACCTATACCCCAAAATATGGTGCTTTGATATGTTGAACTGCAGAAGAAGCCTCAAGGTCTCTGTGATGCTCCATCGCCCCTGTCTCTCAATCCTCTCTCTCGATGCACAGGATGAAGTTGTTCTCTGAGTTCCCTTATCTGCCAGAGTCTAGATGCACCAAAGAAGAAAGCAATGACCTCTGTCCCTTCTCTGAATTTTCATTAACTGAACTCATATCTCAGGAAGAAAGACTGAAGTCGGTCAACATGCCTGAATAGACTTATAAACCATTGTTTGCTCTGCGGGCTCAATGGACTTTGTCCCAGGCCACTGTGTGTTCTTCAAGCCCATTGACTTTCCCGAAAAATAATGTACTACCCTCCTAAAATCATCCCTACCTCCCCATCTCCCTTTCCCTTAAGAAGAAGGGCATATAAACATCTGTACCCTCTTGCGTGGTACATATATCCCTCTGTAATTCTCCCCCATGCTTGTTAATAAATGTGTGTGCCTTTTCTCTGATTAATCTGCCTTTTGTGAGCTGATTTACAGCAAACCTTCAGAGGGCCAAGGGGAAGATTTTGCTTAGTCCCTAGAATTCAATAATCAGTCTATAAACAAATGGTTAGTACACAGATTAACAGGAAAAAGAAGCCTTACAAAATGTATTATGTGCACACATATGCACAGGAGTCACACAAAATACTTTAAAACTCAAAAAAATGAGCTGATGGCCAATACTTTTATATCATCGTGTGGCTACAGAAAGAATGGCCAAAAACAGGTTAAGGCAGGGTGATGGTTAACATTAGGTGTCAAGTTGGTTGGATTGAAGGATGCCTAGATAGCTGGTAAAGTATTGTTTCTGGGTGTGTCTGAGAGGGTGTTGCCAGAGGAGACCGACATTGGAGTCGGTGGACTGGAGGAGGAAGATCCACCCTCAGTGTGGGTGTGCACCATCCAACTGGCTGCCAGCACAGCTAGAACAAAGCAGACGGAAGAAGATGGGATAAGCTGGCTTGCTGAGTCTTCTGCCTTTCATCTTTCTCCCGTGTTGGATGCTTCCCACCCTTGGACATCAGACTCAAAGTTCTTCAATCTTTGGACTCTTGGACTGACACCAGTGGTTTCCTGGGGGCTCTCAGGCCTTCGGCCACAGACTAAAGCCTGCACTGTTGGCTTCCCTGCTTTTGAGGCTTTTGGACTTGGACTGAGCCACTGCTGGCTTCCTACCTCCCCAGTTTGCAGACAGCCTATCGCAGGAGTTCACCTTGTGATCATGTGAGTCAATTCTCCTTAATAAACCCCCTTTCATGTAGACATCTATCCTATTAGTTCTGTCCCTCTTGGGAACCCTGAGTAATACAGGCAGCAAGTCAGGTTATTGTGACAAGTCAGGATATTCTTAATGTTGTGCAGCCCACACCATGTAGTTCTTGAACATTTTCGCCACCACAAAAGGAAAGCCTGTACGCATTAAGCAGTAGCTTCCCATTTCTCTTTCTCCTTCCCTGGTAACCATACTTGACACTTATAAGCTTATCCCATTATCATGTTATTTTTTGCTTAATTTTAATTTGATGTTCATTTTAACTTGAAATATGTTTAATTTGAAATTGTAATTTGAATATGATAACCCTTCTTGTGGATTTTCAATATACCTTTATTTATTCAACATTCTATGACTGGAGCATTAAAAAAAAAGGCTTCAGAGAAAATGTTGTAACTTTGTCAGGCCCATTGTTCTCCAAACTTATTCATTCAAAGACTCACCCACTTCTTCTCACTGTAGTTTCTATTACCAATCTGTTGAGTCCAATTTCTATTTCTTGCAACTCAATAAATTAGAGAAAGCCAATGTTTGTTTGTCCTTTTTAATTACACAACATGTCAAGTAACTTTCCAAGAAGGGTGTTAGGGTTTCCTTTCGTAATGGTAAACTGGTCTTTTAATCTTTTGAGCGAAACAGAAAGTTATGCAGAAAGTGCTGGAAAGGTTGTAGTCCATGAACTGTGAAATAACACTCTAAAAACTCCAGGAAAAACAAGAGTAGAAAGTGTAAAAAATGCATTGGAGTTAGAGCCCACACTCACTAACTTTCATGGGAAATGGTGATTTAAAATGTTAGATTTAACGGACCCTAATTAAGTAAAGAGCTTCTGCACAGCAAAAGAAACTCAGCAGAATAAACAGACAACCTAGAGACGGAGAAAATTTTTGCAAACTATGCATCTGATAATGGTCTCATATCCAGTATCTATAAGGAACTTCAACAAATTTACCAGAAAAAAAAACCAACAACCCCATTAAAAAGTGGGCAAAAGACATAACAGACACTTTTTTTTTTTTTGAGACAGAGTCTTGCTCTGTTGCCCAGGCTAGAGTGCAGTGACATGATCTCGGCTCACTGCAACCTCCACCTCCTGGGTTCAAGCAATTCTCCTGCCTCAGCCTCCCAAGTAGCTGGGATTACAGGCGTGAGCCACCACGCCTGAGCAACAGACGCTTTTTAAAAGAAGACATATATGCGGCCAATAAGCATATTTTAAAAAGCTCAGTATCACTGATCACTAGAGAAATGCAAATCAAAACCACGATGAGACACCATCTCCCACCAGTCAGAAAGGCTGTTACTAAAAAGTCAAAACATAGCAGATGCTGGCGAGGTTGCAGAGAAAAAGGAATGCTTATACACTGTTGGTGGGAGTGTGAATTAGTTCAGCCATTGTGGAAAGCAGAGTAATGATTCCTCAAAGATCTAAAAACAGAGCTACCATTCGACCCAGCAATCCCATTAGTGGGTATACATCCAAAGAAATATAAATCATTTAGTCATAAAGACACCTCTACATGTACGTTCACTATTCACAATAGCAAAGACATGGAATGAACCTAAATGCCTATCAATGGTACACTTGATAACGAAAATGTGGTACATATAAACTATGGATCACCACTCACCATAAAAAATAACAAGATGATGTTATTTGCAGGGACATGGATGGAGCTGGAGGCCATTATCCTTAGCAAACTAATGCAGGAACAGAAAACCAAATGCCGCATGCTCTCTAAGTGGAAGCCAAATGATGAGAATACATGGACATATAGAGGGGAACGACACACACTGGGGCCTACTCGAGGGTAGGGGGTGGGAGAAGGGAGAGAATCAGGAAAAATAACTAATGGGCACAAGGTTTAATATCTGGAGGATGAAATAATCTGTACAACAAACCCCCATGACACAAGTTTACCTATATAACGAACCTGCATGTGTACCATCGAATTTAAAAGAAAAGTTAAAATAAGTAAATAAATAAATAAACAAAATGTTGGATGTAATATGACTAGCTTGGGCCAGGCATGTTGGCTCAAGCCTATAGTCCCAGTGCTTTGGGAGGCCAAGGCAGGAGTATCACTTGAGCCCAGGAGTTCAAGTAACCACCCCTCACCATCAAGTAGGCCCCAGTGTGTGTCTTTCCCCTCTGTATGTCTATGTGTTCTCATTATTTGGCTCCACTTATAAGAGAGAACATGCGGGATTTGGTTTTCTGTTCCTGCAGAACAGCCTGTGCAAAACAGCGAGATCTTGTCTCAATAAAAAATAATTAAATTAAATTAGCCAGTCATGGTAGCACTCATCTGTAGTCCTAGCTACTCAGGAGGCTGAGAGAGGAGGATCTCTTGAGCCCAGGAAGTCGAGGCTGCAGTGAGCTATGATCGCACCATTGCACTCCAGCCTAGGCAACAGAGCAAGACCCTGTCTCAAAAAAAAAAAAAAAAAAAGCGAAAAAAGTGGCTAACTTGAAAGAATGGGGGGGGGGGGGAAGAAATAAAGGAGGAAAGAAAAAAGAGGAAAAAGAAGAAAGGTGGAAAACAGAAAGAGGATGTGTGCAGAGAGAAACGACCACTGAAATGCTGAGCAGGTGCACCCTGGAAAAGTCAGTAGTTGCTCCTAGTGAGCTTATTTGGGGTGGCTCAGCATAGGGTGTTGTGTGCAATGGAAAATAAGGTGTGGACCTGGTTTCCATGGCACTTGCAACATCTTCCACCTCCTCTTAAAGCTCATGAGAGAGAGCTGCATGAATCAGGGAGCAGCTATCACCAACACTATCTCAAGTTTAGCAGCCAAAATTTTTTTTTACTTCAAACAAACGCTTATATGGCTATGTAAAGTTAAAATGGTATTATTTATATACTATGAATTAAATTAATGAGAACAATGCAATTATTTTAAACAACAAAACAAAATTGCAGTAGGGCATTAAGGAGGAGAAGTGCAGGCTTGTACCAAATGCAGCCTGCACCTTCCTCCCCTTTGTTGAGAGGGTTGGTTGAGAGCGTTAAATACTGCTAAGAAGATTTGATTTGATGATGCGCTAGGAGACTTCATAATGGGATTTGTAAAAGCATATTAGATTTCCATTTGCAGGCAACTCCCTGAATATCACTTATCTCATACACTAAGTCGGATAATGTCCTCAAGTTCTTTTTAATTCTTTGCTGTCAGCATACACCACAAAATAAATAAATACGTATATATGCATAAATATAATACATGCATATATATATGCATATATGCACACACACGAATAAATATTTTTGTTGCAATTTTTCTCTAACTTTCAAGGTTATATTTTCTTTAAAAATTAAGAAAGAATATAATTATATATTAAAGTATATAATATGTATTCTTTAAAAATTAAGAAAGTATATATATTATATCAAAGTCTATTATATATTTTCTTCAAAAATTAGGACAAAATATATATATTATATATTAAGGTATATATTCTTTAAAAGTTAAGAAAGAATATATAATACCTATTAAAATATATAATATAAATATATAATACCTATTAAAATATATAATATAAATATATAATACCTATTAAAATATACCATATACAAATATGTAATGTCTACTAAAATATATAATATATCAATATATTAAAATATACAATATACAAATATATAATATGTATTAAAATGTATAATATATAAATATATAATTGCTATTAAAATATACAATATACAAATATATCTATTAATATAGAATATATAAATAATAATATATATTAATATATAATATATAAATATATATGAAAATATATAATACATAATATGTATTAAAATATACTATATACAAATTTATAATATATATTAAAATATACAATATACAAATATATAATATATATTAAAATATACAATATACAAATATATAATATATATTAAAATATACAGTATACAAATATATAACACATATTAAACATTAAGAAAGAATATAAAGAATATATATTTATCTATAAAGAATATATATTTGTATATGTGTTTATATATAAAATATATTCGTGCTGCACAGCACCACCTGGGAAAGACACCATCATGGGGCAGGAGGCAGAAGCCAGAAGCCAAGGGAATGTTTAAGGCACTGCCTTTATTGGGGTTTCTGTGGGAAAGGCAGGAGAGGATAGGGTGAACGGTTTAGGAGTAACTTGCTTGAATAATTCTGCAGACTGTAGGCTGTAGGGATGGCCTCTAGTTTCGTGGCCCCTGGCCCCAGGATGATTAAGGCAGAGGAATATTGCGTTCTGGGGCATATGGGCTCCCTAGGGGAGGTGTGGTTCTGGACTGGTTGGTCTGCACATCAAAGCCATGCCCTTGACTGGTCTCTCTGTTATCTCTAAGAGTTGGCTCACCCCAAGAGGGGCCATCCCTCCCTAGCCAGAGAAGCAATTGAAGATATCAAAACATCATAATATACAGAAACAATTAATTATAATACACTTGAGCTGCATTTATATCGTTCATCTCTTAATGAGACCCTTTGGATAAAGGGTAACATGTGTTGACCTAAAAGGAAAAGGTGTAGGCAAAATTAATATAAGTAGAGAGTGTATGTGGGCCAAGCTTGAAGATTGCAACCCAGGAGAAAAAATTCAGATTGCTCTGAATGTACACTCTCATGGTTAGCAGTTATGACTGGATTTCAAAGGCCAAAAAGATGGACAGGGAGTGAGGTGATACAAAGCTTTTTGTCAGAAATTCTCATTTGTTTACAGAAATAACATTGATTTGTGATTGACTATATGTTGTCAAGCTATAGGGTGTGGGTTATAGTGTGCGGTGCAGCATTATTAGGTTAATTTATAGCTCCCATGGCAATAGACAGTAGTTTCAAGAGATAAATATATTGCTCATGGGAGAAGCAAGATGCAATTGCTGTCACATTTTAATGGCTGATCGTTTAAAAGGACTTGTATTCCTCAGATAAAAATTCTTTTCTTTCTCACCTGGAACCAACTTTTATTTCTTCCCACTGGAAGTCAGTTATGTTATTGGAAAGGAGTCTCCCACCATCTGCGTCTAAAACCTATCAGACATGGCCGGAAGCTTTTTCCTGCAATAAAACAATGGATCTTGCCATGAGATGGCTGGCTTGGTTCCTCTCCCACGCAGACCTTCTACAGTCAGATGGACAAATGGGCGAGAGTGGGGTGTCGGATTCAGATGTAAAGCGAAGTGCTGAGTACGTGAGAGGAAAAACACCAATTAAGCAGAAATCAGCCTGCACCTAACACACACTCCATCCTGGTCCTCAGGGATTGAGGAGTGTAACACAACAGTCTTTCCATCAATATGCCAAAAAAATCAATTATCTGTATGCACCCTTATTCTCTTGGCTCACATACACCAGAACTGATAGTTCAGTGGCACAGTTTGTGGTTTGGTGAGGGGTCCTAACAAATGGGGAATAATGAGCTTTCCCTAAGGTGAATGCTGAATGGTATTTGACTCATCTCTGGCAAAACTCCTAAAAACAAAATAAAAAATCAATGGAAGTATAATCATGTGATTATTGCATCAGAAAAAGCCTAGGTTGCCTAGGCTTTTCAGTTCAAAAAGAAAACATGGATACAAGTCACTATTTCCAAACATTTGAAAGAATTTTTAAATCGAGCACGATTTTGCTCTGTGTTACCCCAGGAGAAAGAATTAAAAGCAGCCAAAAAATAAATAGCACTAAAAATTATTGAGAAGCATAAACATTGAGCTCACAGCGTTGAGCTAAAACTTATGTTGTAATGATATATACATACTTTTAAATCTCTAATCCCAAATGTCATTACCCCTGATTTAATATATGTGCATGTATTAACATGGTCTTGTGATTCTCATTGATTGACTTTTCAAGAAAATATGAAGACAGTTAGAGTAAGCATACTTTGGGAAAATATATAACTTTCTAAGTCCAAACGGGAGAGAGTTTGGGCCCTGGATATCAAGCAGTAGAAGAGAGACTTCCTTAATGGTAATGGTGTGACACACGAGTTCAATGAATTAGTCCAATAACTATTTCAGAGTCATTCTATTAAGGGAATAGACTCAGTGCCTGGATGTTAAAAGCAAAACAGCCACCCAAAACGATCCATGTGGAGTGAGAGAAACAATTTGGACTCTGTAGAACGGTCAGGAGAATCTTGGCCTTCTTCTAGCATTGTGGGATGAACTATCAGCATGAAAACTTTCCATATTGGTTGGTGCTTCCTAGATTAAAAGCTTTTTATTTTTTACTCCTCACTTTATTTTGTGACACACATGATAAATGCTTTACATTCCCATATTTCAGATCAGTAGCTTTTGATACTGACAGTAGAGAAATAACTAAATCATCTCAGGTTTTCCGTATACCGTGGGACTTTCCAGATTTTGTCAATCTGTTATTACTTCTGTACAACATAAACTCTATGAATGCTTGTTAAATGGATTCATGAATGGGGAGATCCTATCTCAGTCCAGCCCTGAATCTTCTTTCTGCCTTCCTCTGTCATACTCAGAAGCAAAACAAAACTCCTGTCAATCCCACAAAATGATCTTTTGATAAATCATATGCTCCTTGAAGGCATGTTGAATTTCTTATATTATTTGGAACCAATAACCCTCCAGACACCTCACTCTAGCACTTACACAATAAAGACAATTAGTAGCTATTCTATGCTTAATTACTTAATCAACCCCTCAATATTATATACCAATAATTTAATTTAAAGCAGGGATTCTCACCTTTGGCCATACTGACATTTGAGGCTTGAAGTTTCTTTGTCGTGGGCAGCTACATTTGCTTTTTCTTACTTACACAGCTGACATTTGGTTGCTATAAATATCCCAGTCCATAAATATACAAAGATTTACCACAAGTCTAAAGTCTTGCCAAACTATTAGAAAAACTGAGTATCTTTGATTTTGTTTTCATTATGATACCACATATGCTAAAAATATTGGACTGGTGTTAGAAGTTTATTAAACACACATTAAATAAACATGTGTATGCTGAAAAACTGGTATTTCAGATATATAAGTGCTATAATAAAGGCAAAACCTTCTGCTTTTGAGGCATTCTGCATTGTACAAATGTATCTTATTTCTCTCATCTCATTGAATCTTTACTGTTATCCTGTTGGGCAGGTGTTGCTATTTCAGAGATGATGGAATGGAAGCCAAGAGCAGTTAAACACCATGTCCAAATTCACAGATAGTAAGAGATGAAACCAGGCCCTAAATTGAACTATTTTTTACTTAAAACTTTATGTTCTTTCTCCTCTAGGAAATGTGTTTATTTGAATCACAGTAATTCAATTTAAAAACAATTGATGGATACAGCAAACACTGAACTAGGAAGCATTTTAAAGTAAATTTTTACAGCCTTGGCTCAAATGCCAACAGCATTACTGCTTTGCAAATTTAAGGATATGCTCTCTCTTAATCACTGGTATTCCCTTTGCTTCCTTTAAAATTTGTAAGGCTTTCATTGTGTTGAGTTAAGAAAAAGAAAAATAAAAGCAGTGAGGTATGGAAGTACCAAATCGAAACTGAATAATAAATGACATTGTAGGAATACCAAATCCCTCTCTTACAATTCCTTCAGCCCAAGTTTAGAAAGTGCTGCAGTTATTTTAAAAGTTTGGAGTCTCAATTAGTCAACTAATTTATGAAAAGATGCACCTTAAAGGAAGTCAACCAATTTCTACTATTTTAATACCACTAGAACTTAATAGGCTTCCCAGGATGATAACATTAAAAGTCTCCATTTATTGCTGTCTGTCATTCTTGCTGTAGTGAGTAAAGAAGAAGCACAACCTTGATAAAGTTGTTGATCTCTGATGATCTATTATTTTTTAACAAGTCTTCATACTTTGTAATATCAGAGCATCTCCCTTACTTCTTCACACATCCAGCCCTTAAAGCTCAGTGACCACAACATACCATCTGCTCCAATAAAACACAGTGCCTTTTACACTTGGGAGGTGAAAGAATTGACTCCTTTAAGACACTCCAGCGTCTGACATGGAGTCTCCCATGATACCTCTGATCTTCATTCTAAGGACGGGTGGAAACTATTGCACAAGGGCTGAGAGAGTAGAAAGGAAGTGTAGCAGTTAGATATCACAAAATCTATATCTTGTTTGGGTGGTGTCTTAGTCTACTTTCTGCTGTTATAATGGAATACTACAGACTGGGGAATGTATTAAAAAGAGGTTATCTGGCTTATGATTCTGGAGTCTGGGAAGTCCAAGAGCATAGTGTCAGCATCTGGCAAGGGTTATCTCAAAACAGAAGGCAAAAGGTGGAAGTGAACACACAAGACAGGGAGAAAAAAATGAACTGAACTCATCAGGAACTCACTTCCTCAATAACCAACTGCTCCTGCAATAATGGTATTAATCCATTTATGATGACACAGCCCTCATGATCTAATCACTTCTTTTTAATTTTTTTTAATTTTTAAAATTTATTTGATATATTTATTTTTGAGACAGGGTCTCACCCTGTTGCCCAGACTGGAATGCAGAGGCATGATCACAGCTCACTGCAGCCTTGACCCCCTGGACTCAAGCAATCCTCCTGCCTTGGCCTCTCAACTAGCTGGGACTACAGGCACACACCATCACACCTGGTTGATTTTTTTTTTAAAGACAGGGTCTTGCTATGTTGCTCAGGCTGGTCTCAAACTCCGGGGCTCAAGTAATCCTCTCATCTCAGCCTCCCAATATATTGGGATTATAGGTACAAGCCACTAAGCCTGGCTCTAATAACCTCTTAAAGTCAACCTATTAGTAACATAATCATGGAAGTGACATTGCATTATGATCACAGGTTTTATTCGCACTCAAAGAGAGGAGACAGTAAGAGGTCATATCAGGGGAAAATCTTCGGATCCTGTTTTCATGGACCTCAAGACAGATTTTAACAGGCAAAGCAATTAGTGTGCGTGTGTATATATATGTATATGTATGTATCTGTGTGTATACACACATATATGTATATTTGATATATATGTATTCATTCATATGTATATATATATATATATATATATATATATATATATATATATATATATAGTCTACCAATTCACTCACTAGGAGAAACAACACCAAAATACATAATATTGACTAAGAAATTGACTTGGAGATGAAACTCACATTGGTAATAGTTTTTAACAGCATGTGAATCAGATGCCTGAATTAAGTGCACAAATGCACTACATTTTCCCAGAAAGGAATGAATACTCCATACCGGCACACTAAAGATGGTCAAATTTTCAAAGTGCCTTAGACTCCAATGATATGTTTATAAATCAACACGGAACAACTGACCCATTTCACCCAACAATAACAATAGCCAGAAGACTAAAAAATGAAGTAAAAGCAAAGGGTCTGATTAACAATGAATGCTGTTAAGCATAAAAATTAATAACAGGAGTAAAAGCAAAAATCACAGAGTTTCAAGGGGTTGGCCCACAATCCAATATATGGTATGCCTGTATTTTAAAGTCAGATCAATTTCATTCCACAATTGTATTTTTCTTTCTGCTGTGCAACGCCATCTCCTTAAATGCTTTCACATCCTCTCTAATTATATGAGAACGTGTAGGTATTATTCTGTGATCCTTATTTTATAAGAAGACTCAGGTTAACAAAATTAAAATAATGCCTAATGCCACTTACAACTGGCGTAGGAGAACTGGAACACAGATCTACCTGACAATGAAGTCCATCTATTCTCTGTTCAATGCCACTGCCATACTCAAAATCAAGAACATTTTATGTAAAACAACAGATAATCAAAACATGAACCTTGCACCACTTTTTGTACAATATGGTAGAATCCTAGAACCTCAAAGCTGGAGAGTTTTATTATTTCCCCACTAACTCAGCCCTCTACTCAATTCAATAACCGATTAAGAAAACACATTAGCTATTGCTAATTTACTTGAGTGTCTAACCTGGTTGTGGTTACATAGAAGAAAGATCTTATTTCTGAAGTATGCTGAATTATAATATGTGGGAAAACTGTTGTGTTGAATGCAACTTAATTTCAAAAGGTTTAGCAAAAGTGGCACATACACTCACACCAACACACACAGACACACACAGACACACACACACAGAGACAGGGGAAACAGAAAATATTACTTGTTGAATATCAGTGTTGCGCATCCCAATGTTCATGGTGGTTGTTTTAATTTTGTTAGTATATCACATATTTTCCTGATAGCTCTTTGAGGAAGAATGCTCCAGATATCTTCAATATTTTCACCGAATGTTTTAAAGAGAAGCGAATCCCATAGAACGAGAGATAGTTTATTAATGTCAGCATGGGTATTTTGTTGTGGCTTATTTTAAATAAAAGGAGGAAATAGTTTATGTTTCAACCTAATAAGTTATGAGACGTTTCCTGAAACAATATTTATAAAGTCATTTTCTTTTCCAAATGGGAAGACACCCAAAATAAAAAATATTTTGAAAAATATTTTGAAAAGTAATGAATGAAATTATGATGTTTTATAACTTTTTCAGAAGGTACTAACATGTTTTTAGTTTAAAAAGATGATCCCTGGCCGGGCGCGGTGGCTCACGCCTGTAATCCCAGCACTTTGGGAGGCCGAGGCGGGTGGATCACGAGGTCAGGAGATCGAGACCATCCTGGCTAACACGGTGAAACCCCGTCTCTACTAAAAATACTAAAAATTAGCCAGGCGTTGTGGCGGGCGCCTGTAGTCCCAGCTACTCGGGAGGCTGAGGCAGGAGAATGGCGTGAACCCAGGAGGCGGAGCTTGCAGTGAGCCGAGATCGCGCCACTGCACTCCAGCCTGGGCGACAGAGCGAGACTCCGTCTCAAAAAAAAAAAAAAAAAAAAAAAAAGATGATCCCTAAATAACATGGTATGGTCCAAAATGATGCTTCTTTTGTAACCATTCCATTACCTTCTCACTGAAATTTTTATTTTTGCAAATTTTGCCAAAAGAGTATTATGCAGAACCACTTATTTCATATAAATATTTCCACAGTCTCATTGTAATTTGCAGATAATCTATACAATCATTCAGTGTCTATATACGTTTTATGTTTGATAGTATCATATATTTTACATTTTTATACTGCACTTATGATAAATTTTTCTTTTCTAATATGAGAAGAAATCCAATCTAATAAAAATGAGACAGAAATACTGGAAGTTAATGAAATCACTTAATGCAGAAGAGGTCAATCGATCGTGCTCAGAGCTTCATCTGAAAGGTCACAATTGTACCTGAAGCTATAATTACCAACTCTATCAATCATCTAATTATTCCTAGAGGAAGTTGCAATTAAAGTATCAAAGATGTTGCAAAACACTTAAAATGTTAAATTTTTATAGTAATTTTCCAGCACACAAGAAAAAGCCACATTTTTAGTACATGCATGGTGGCATGTACATTTTGCACCAGCAATGGTTGCAATTGTATCACTTCTTCCTAGCAAACAGCTGCGTCATTCTTCACAAGATCTTAATCACCAACCCAAGTGCCTTAATCATCCGAAATATTTTTGGACCAGTAAACTGAGTATTTCTACACCTGGTATCTTTTTTATTTTTGCCTGATCAATAGGCTGTGAAGCTGCAGTTCATAAGTTTGTTGCAGATAATATCAAGTTTTCAATGGTAAAGATGTCTGCAGATTTTCGAAAACGTAAATATAAAACTCCAAGTAGAAAATGGACTATGGATCAGCCATCTGTATAACTAGCTATAAACCAGTATTTCACTCAATTAGTTAGCCTCAATTTCCTCATCAATAAGCATGGCTATGAGCATTTGTAATTTTTAAGTGTTTACAAGAATGTGCTTACGTCTTCTGTACATTTCATATTGAAAAAAAATTTTTCAAAATGTACTTTTTAAAAATCTTATATTCATGTTTTCATTTTTGATTAGTGATTGTCCCTTCCTGGTCCTTAGAATTTAGTCCTATATAACAATTTCAACATACTTTCATGATGAATTTATTTCAATACTTAGAATGTCACATTTTGAACAATTTTTCTATGACCTAAATACCATCTATGAGTAAAATTTTCTCTTTTTTTTGAGGCAGAGTCTTCCTCTGTCACCCAGGCTGGAGTGCAGTGGTGTGATCTCAGCTCAATGCAACCTCTGCCTCCTGGGTTAAAGTGATTCTCATGCCTCAGCCCGCCGAGTAGCTGTGATTACAGGTGCATGCCACCATGTCTGGCTAATTTTTGTAATTTTAGTAGACACAGAGTTTCACCATGTTGGCCAGGCTGGTCTCAAACTCCTGACCTCAAGTGATTCTCTTGCCTCAGCCTCCCAAAGTGCTGAGATTACAGGCATGAGCCACCATGCCGGGTCCATGAGTAAACTTCTTTTGGAAGAATATCAGCATTGCATATGTTAAAATATCTTCCTGTTACCTTGACATACATATGACACTCTAGCTGGGTATAGAATTCCTTAGTCACGCACTATTTCTGCTGAGCTCTAGGTAAGAAGCAGAGTTGCCTCATGGTAAGAATGCACCCTCTGGCATCAGAACAACCTGTTTCATATGGCATCTCAGGTTTGTCTCTTCCAATAATAGCTTCATAGAGCCAAGTTCCCATTCAGATATTGAGGCCGTGAAGTTAATATTTTCTAAAGCATTCTTGCATTTCAGAATGTTGCCATATTTTCTTGGGAGCATGAATCCTGTGTTTAGGAGTCTGCATTTTGTGTTTGTGTTGGCTCATTTTTTCTGTGCATTTGGTTTCACATTAAAAGAACCCTTTCTTGCATGTGGACCTAAGATACATACCTCTGAGTACAGTCATTGATATAGGTTTTGGAACCAGCTGAATAAAACCTTCATGTAATATTGCTCCACTGGACTGAGCAGGAAGATCTTTTTTCTCCCTGCCTTATATTCAAAGAGAAACAGAGGGCACAGTCTCAGGAAGACTATATCCTATACTCATCTCTTTTTAAAGAAAAGAATATACTCCAACTCTCCTCATAGAAGATTTCACATCCAACCTTCCTTGAGTCTCTACTGAAATTTATCTCTGTCTGAAGTTTCTTCATATAACAAATGTGGTCTAGGAACTACCATTCCACATGACACCAGGCAGGGTAGTGCATTGTGAGCTAAGCTTAAGGAAATAAAAAAAAAATTCACATTGAACAGGGGGATGCCACCCTCCTTTACTGACGACAGAGTGAAAAACATAGCTATTTGCATCTTGATTTGTGTTGCTTTCACTTCTCTAGGGAAGGCAAGGCTTTGGGCTTCCCCTAAAACCTTTTCCTGTCTCTCTTGTGATCAGTTTGTGATAACTTATTACAGCAACCCTAGGGAGGGAATACAGATGCCTTTACCCTTTTGCCTTTATTGTTCTCTCTTTCTAGACAATTGACTCAGAGAGAGTTCAAGAATCAGTTAAAACATTACTTCTGCTGCAACCACGTTTAGCCCCATTGTCAAGGCTTCTCCTTCCTATGTGCTGCTGCAGTTCCTGTCACATAGTCTTATGATTCTTTTTTAACATGGTTGTCACTTTTATCAAAGCATGCAGCCTGTATTCTGGCCCTGTAGAGCTCTTCCTTCGTCATTAAAAAGTGTTTGCAGTCACGTAGAACAGCTGCAATGCTCCTGCACTGCAAAACGGTGTAACCACTTGGGAAGACAGTTTGTCAGTTTCTTATAAAGTGAAATATATATTTGCCATACAACCAACAATCCCACTCCTACAGGGTTACCCAAGCAAAATGAAAATCTGCACTCCCACAAAAACATGTACACAAATATGGATACCAGCATTAACCACAATTGCCAAAAACTGGAAACAAGCCAAACTTCCATCAACTGGTGAGTGGATAAGAAAACCACGTCATCTCCATACAATAATAAACCACTCAGCAATAAAAAAGAAACAAAAACATAAATACACACAAAAATATAAACTGCAAATGCACTAAGCTTAGTGAGAGAAATAAAACACTAAAAAATGTACACTATCTAAATTCCATTTATATAAAATTCTGGTAATGAAGAAATCAAACAGGCAAAAATCACAGAGGTAAGAAATGATGAAAGTCAATTTTCTTTTTTTGTTTGTTTTTTGTTTTGTTTTTGAGACAGAGTCTCACCGTGTTGCCCAGGCTGGAGTGCAGTGGCTGGACGTTGGCTCACTGCAACCTCTGCCTCCCAGGTTCAAGCTATTCTCGTGCCTCAGTCTCCTGAGTAGCTGCAATTACAGGCGCCTGCCACCACGCCTGGCCAATTTTTTTTTTTTTTTTTTTTTTTTTGTATTTTTAGTAGAGACGGAGTTTCACCATGTTGGCCAGGTTGGTCTCGAACTCCTGACCTCACGTGATCCACCTGCCTCAGCCTCCCAGAGTGCTGGGATTACATGTATGAGCCACCGCGCCCGGCTGAGAGTCAATATTCTTCACACCAAAGTGAAAACATGAGATCCAACTTTGAGTTCACCCTGTTGCCAGATGGATAGCACCAGCACACTCACATTGAAGGTATTACCAGAGCAAGGGATGTAGTTCTGATTTAAAAAAAAGGAAAAAAGAAATCACAGATGTAGTTTCCTGGGACTGGCGATTGGGGATGGAGATTGGCTGCAAAGAGGATTTGAGTACACAAATACTTTAGGGAATAAAGACCGCTTAACATCTTAACTGTGGTGGTCTTGAAATGATTACAGGCAATTGCCAAAATCACTGCACAACACACTTAAAATGGGTGAATCTTATTGCAAATGAATTTGACTTCAACATAGCTGGAAGAGAAAAACCAAAAGAAAAAGTATCCAGGAAGCATTTTCTTCCTTCAAAATCATCTTATTCTCTACTGGTTTAAAGTTACTATGATAAGCCTATTTTCTGCCTGATAAACATCAGATTGTTTTTTATCTTTTCAAACTTTTATTTTAGGTTCAGGAGTACATGTGAAGGTTTGTTACATAACTGAACTCATGTCATGGGGGTTTAATGTACAGATTATTATCACATCACCCAGGTATACCCAATAGTTATCTTTTCTGGTCCTCTCCGTCCTCCCACCCTCCACCTTCAAGTAGATACCACTGTCTGTTGTTCCCTTCTTTTTGTTCATGAGTTCTCATCACTTAGCTCCCACTTATAAGTGAGAACATGAGGTATTTGGTTTTCTGTTCCTGTATTAGTTTGCTAAGGATTATGGCCTCCATCTCCATCCATGTTTCTGCAAAAAAAAAAAAAAAAAAAAAAAAGATCTTGTTCTTTTTTATGGCTGCATAATATTTCGTCATGTAGCCTATTTTTATTAATAAGTTGTATGCTAGCTGATGATAGATAATTTTAAAAGAGGCTTCTTGTATCAGTCTGTTTTCACACTGCTATGAAAAAATACCTGCGACTGGGTAATTTATAAAGGAAAGAGGTTTAATTGGTTCACAGTTCTGCATAGCTGGGAAGGCCTCAGGAAGCTTGCAATCATTGCAGAAGATGAACAGGCATGTCTTACACGGCAGCAGATGAGATAGAGAATGCATGCATAGGAGGAACTGTCAAACACTTATAAAACCATCAGACCGTATGAGAACCCCCTCACTATCATGAGAACAGCATGGGGAAAACCACTCCCATGATTAAATTACCTCCTACCAGGTCCCACCCTTGACACGTGGGGATTATGGGGATTACAATTCAGGATGAGATTTGGGTGGAGACACAGAGCATAGCCATATCACTTCTGGAAATGCTTTTCTTTCATTTATATAAGGTTTCCTAATAGTGTACACCCCAACAACCTGGAGAATCCACTTAGGATAATTTTAGAAGCTCGTGAGTATCTTAGGCATGCTTTGAGCTATGCCATAAGAAGGCAGAATATTCCTATGAACCTAGGGGGAGTTTTGGATTCCTGAGAGGGACTTGTAGTACAAGATTTGATTTTGCAACTGATATTGTAATCACAAAGAGAGGGATCAATTAAGGAGATAAATTCCAAAGCAAAGAATAAACCCAAGTGGGAAAGCTATAAAGTCCTCAAGATTAACACTAAATTGACCATCACTGGAGCTCACAACCTGTTTCAACTTAGACTCAAGAAAGAAGTTAGTACGGTGTGGAGATAAACCAATGCATCCACACTTCCAAGGAAAGATATCACTTCCAGCATTGATAGATAATAACATGCATTTAACTTCCTGAATGATAATCCCTGATTCTACTCTCATATCCCCACACACCCAGCCCCTGTTCCCAGCCTGCAAACACCAAGGTCCCTCCTGCTGGATTACCTGTAGCAGCTGGACTAAACTCACTCCCATTCCTTCATGGGGCCAGATGGATGCTGTCTTGACCTTGCCTTCAATTGTCCTCGGAAGAAGAAAACTAGCCCAGAGCCAAATCAAACCAATCCGGAGCTACAGCAGTCTGATAGTCTGGAGAAAAAAATGAAACAAACTGCAACCAGACAGCCACGTAACATAGGCTATGCCCTCTGACACTCGGAATCACATCCTCTGCAATGATGTTGTGTCTAATCTGAGGCAGAAAGCATTTCGTCTCAACACCAACTATGATGTCAGCTGTGGGTTTTTAATAAATGCCTTAAAGCAGGTTGAGAAAATTAAAAATAATTATAGAAGGAAGGAAGGAAGGAAATAATCAAAAGAGAAAGAAAGAAGGAAGAAGAAAGAAAGAAAAAGAGAAAGAAAAAGAAGGAAGGAAGGAAATAAAAGAGAAAGAAAGAAGGAAGAAGAAAGAAAGAAAAAGAGAAAGAAAAAGAAAGAAAGAAAGAAAGAAAGAAAGAAAGAAAGAAAGAAAGAAAGAAAGAAAGAAAGAAAAGAAAGGAGAGAGAAAGAGAGGGGGGAGGGAGGGAGGGAGGAAGGAAGGAAGGAAGCGAGGAGAAAGACTATCCAAAGATAACTTCTGCTAATACTTTAGTCTGTTATATACTTCCAGTAATTTTTCACTGTCTATGTATATAGTGACGTGTTCTATACATCCCAAGTGTACAAACTTGAGAAAGTCTTTGGTTTTTAAACTTTTATTATAGGTTCAGGGGGTACATGTGCACATTTGTCATATAGGTAATTTGCATGTCATGAGGGTTTGGTGTACAAATTATTTTATCACCCAGGTAGTAAGCGTAGTACCCAATAGGCAGTTTTTTCTATTCTCTCCCTCCTCCCACCCTCCACCCTCAAGTAGTCCCCTGTGTCTATTGTTCCCTTCTTTGTGTCCACGTGTACTCAATTTCTAGCTCCCACAGATAAGTGAGAACAATGCGGTATTTGGTTTTCTGATCCTGCATTAGTTTTGAAAACATTTTAAATCATGTCATGACTTGGTTTTCACATCTGTTAGATGGAAATGGTATTAGGTCTTGCTGTACCATTAACAAGGGTAGGAAAGGTTTATGGCCATGCCCTCTTGAATGTTGTTTCTGCGTCTATGCTTAGATTTGGGAGATCTCAGGCAGCTGGAACACAGGAGAGAATTTTTCCATTGTAAAGTAGGACAGAAAATACGGATGAATGAACCAGAACAACAAATGCCTCCTCATAAATAATAGTTTAGGGCATCTGATGCCAGTCAAGGCTGACAGAAAAAATTAAGTAAATGTAAAAGTGGAGTTCATTTCAAATCCTGAGGGATTGTAAGATGAAAGGCAACACACTAATCTCCATTCTTTTGAAACCAGACTCAAACAACCTTTTGTAAAACAAAAATAATTAAGCCAGTAGAAAGATGTTTTTCTCCGCTCCAAAAACAGGCCTCCCATTCCCACTGGGTAGTAAACCTGGTCACATTTCAGCCACCTGACACACAGCTTCAAACGGGAAAGAAAGAAAAATCATCTGCCGTTCTAGGCACTAAGGAGGGGAGCTTTCTTCAGACTGAAAAGATAACACCTGTCTTCACCAAGTTTTAATCAAGTTGCAGAAATAGCATGGTAGTCTCCTAAGATGTTCAAAGGAAATGAAGAAGAAAGCATACACAATTGTCTATTAGGTTGGTGCAAAAGTAATGGCAAAAGCCGCGATTACTTTTGCACCAACCGAATAGTTAGAGGTCAGAATCTCTTTTTAGAAAGCCATCAGCAGGTCTATCTTCAAATATTTATCCTCTAAGTGGAATTAGATCAGCTTGAAAGAGTTCTGCATCCTCAAGGCCGTGTGATTGAGTCCAGGCATGTCCAAAACCTGACTGTCATTCTGCAAAAGTAGGCAGGTGTCTGTCAGTGGACAAGAATGAACTCTAACCGTCATGTTTAACACTGTCCCACACACTCTGAGGAGGCTCTTCTGGGAACTTGTGGCAGTGCAGAATGACAAACACACTGAGATGAAAACCTTTCAGAAGCATGGGACAAGGCAGATTGGAGTCAGTTTGTCAGAGGCACAAAGATAAAAGCAATAAGCAAAGAAATGGCTAATAAATAGGTTTCTAAGAAATATACAGCTTCTTTTTATAATTTCAACTTTTATTTTAGATTCAGGGAGGGTACATGTGCAGGTTTGTCGCATGGGTATATTGCATGACACTAATGTTTGGAGTACAATTAATCCCATTACCAAGGTAGTGAGCATAGTACCCAATAGGTGGTTTTTCAGCCCTCAACATTCTCCCTCTGTCCCATTTCTTGCAGTCCCCGGTGTCTAATATTCCCATCTTTGTTTCCATGTGTACTCAATGATTAGCTCCCACTTATAAATGAGAATGTGCAGTATTTGGTTTTCTGTTCCTGCACTAATTCACTTAGGATAATGACTTCCAGCTGCATCCATGTTGATGCAAATGACATGATCTCTTTCTTTTTTATGGCTGTGTAGTATTCCATGGTAATATGCAACCATTTTTAATAGTGAAAGGAAATTATATCAAAGCAATGACTTGTTGTTTTGTCCTATCTGACAAAAACAAATGAAAAGAGACTAACAATCTGTTTTGGTCAGGAGTTAGAGAAATGGTGATTCGAGCACCAGTTTAAATTATTTTTAATGAAAACTTGACATTATCTGTTAAACTTTGATAAGTAAACCTGTGAACCAGCGGTCTAGCCTCCAAGACTTGTTCTGTAAGATCAGAAGAATAGTTTTATGCCATAACATATGGATGAGAAAAGGTCTTAATATGTGCAACATGCGTGACACATTATGGAAGCCCAATAAATATCTATCCCATATCCCTTTTACACCTTTCTCTTAATCTATATGATGCTTAGCTATCCTTAGAGTCAGGTTTAGATGTATGATATCCAAGGAGGAGTGTCCCTCAAATACCTCAGGGTCAAGGGAGGCCATGAACAAGTATCGCATATTTATAGCGTCTTATTTCCTTTGTGGGGTGTCTTATAAAAGCTCATATCTTGGAGTATGGACCAGATTATCAAATGCGTGGCATTTTATGGCATGCATTTTGTGGTTTTTGTCCCCATATCTAACATTCCTAAACTTATTTTCCTGTTTTATCTTTTGTACTTATTTAATATCTATTGCTAGAGTTGCCCCAAAATTATCCACTAAGAATAGGAGTCTGTATATTACTTAAGTCTCAAAAACACTGACATTAGAAATTTATTGATGAGATACCTATAAGTATCTTTGATACCTTTGTTTTTTAACTAATCCAAACTAGTAGAGATGTTAAGACTTGAACCTCTATATTTTAAAGTTAGCATTTTTAAACCATCGTTTTAAAAGGTACAATTAATTTATCCAACTTTGTCATGGTTTAGACACCTCCATAATAAAAGAAAAAAATTCACAATTTTGACGTCTTCTATATCCTATGAAAAATGGTGACTTACTGACCTTTTCAAACAGCTATATTTTGATTGCACTAACATATTTCAAAGAGGCAGTTTGCAGCAAACAGCAGATTCCCTGTAATATCTGACCTCCAAGAAGTTTTTTTTTTTAATGTCTTAATCTCAGGTTTGCAATAAATGAAAGGTCCCAGCCACAATGCAACAGGCTACTGGAAAGGTCAGGAAAGCACATTATCATATCTCAAAAGCTAAGTGCTTGGAGCATTTCCGTTATCATTTTAAGAAAACACAACATCACATTGATGATTCCAAACTGCCAAACTTATGGCTGAAAATGTAGAAACATCGACCTGAATTTACTTGTTTAAATAAATGTATTTCTTCTGCAGGAAGTTCCATGGTCTGAACCCAAGAGCACACAACCAATCTGCAAAGGGCACAGTCGAGAAATCACAGATTACAGTTAGGCACAGCTTTGGGGCACAGTCCTTCCTCAGACTCTGTTACTCAGGGACATCTTCACAGGTGTCACAAGTGCCTGGCACATGGTGGGAGAAAGTCACCTGGGCAGACACATTGTATATCACTCTGGGAACCACGTAAAATAAAAGAACCTAACATAGCCTGTATTGGTTTCCTGGGTTTGCTGAAAAAAAGTAGGGGACTTATAACAAAAGAGATGGATTTTCTCCCAATTCTGGCGTCCAGAAGTCTGAAATGAAGATGTCAGCAGGGCCACACTCCCTCCAGGGGTTCCAGGGGAGGACCCTTCTTGCCTCTCCCAGCTCCTGATGGCTCCAGGAATCCTTGGGCTTGTGGCTGCATCACTCCAGTGTCTGCCTCCATCTCCATGGAGATGGCCTTCTCCTCTGCATCTGTGTCTCCTCCTCTGTCTCTTATAAGAATATTTTTCACTGGATTTATGACCTACATGAATAATTCAGGATGATCTCATCTCAAGATCCTTCCCTTAGCTACATCTGCAAACATGTTGTTTTCAAATAAGATCCCATTCACTGGTTCTGGGGATGAGGACATGCACAGTTCCTTTGGGAGCCACAGTTCAATCCATTAAAGTTGTGTCCACTTCCTTCTTGTGGCTCTAGGGGAGGATCCTTCCTGCCTCTCCCAGCTCCTGGTGATTCCAGGCATCCCTGGGCTTATAGCTGTAACACTCCAGTCTCTGTCTCTGTCTCCACCTGGCCTTCTCCTCTGTGTCTGCATACCCTCTTCTGTCTTTGAGAAGGACACTTCTTGCATTTAGGGCCTTCCTTCCTCCAAGATAATCTCATCTCGAGAGCCTTAACTAATTATATCTGCAAAGACTCTATTTCCAAATAAGGTCCCATTCACAGATTCTGCGGTTTAGATGTGAACCCATCTTTTGGAGGTCACCATTCAATCTCTTACAATTGTATCCAGCTCTCTCTGGAGGCTCTAGGGAGGAATCCTTCCTGCCTCTCCCAGCTCCTGGTGGCTCCAGGCATCCCTGGGCTTGTGGAGGCATCATTTCAGTCTCTGTCTGTCTCCACGTGGCCTTCTCCTCTGTGTCTGTGTCTCCTTTTCTGTCTCTTAGAAGGACACCTGTCATTGCATTTAGGGCCCTTCCTCCTCCAGGATGATCTCATCTTGAGATCCTTATCTTAATTATATCTGCAAAGACCCTTTTTCCAAATATAAGGCCCTGTTCCCAAGTTCCAAGATGTGGATATATTCTGGGGAGTCATCGTTCAACCAACTACATGGACCAAGATCAAGGCCACCTGGGCACAGTGGCACATGCCTGTAATCCCAACAACTTGGAAGGCTGAGGTGGGAGAATCACTTGAGTCCAGGAGTTTGAGGCCAGCCTGGATAACACAGTGAGATACCATCTCTACAAAAAAATTAGCCAGGCATGGTCACGCATGCCTGTGGTCCCAGCTACCTGGAAGGCTGAGGTGGGTGGATTGCTTGAGCCCAGGAGACAGAGGCTGCAGTGAGCTATGATCATACCACTGCATTCCAGCCTGGGTGATAAAGCGAGACCCTGTGTCCAAAAAAAAAAAAAAAGAAAAAGAAAAAGAAAAAAAAAACAAAAAAATCAAAGCCAGATTACTAGAACTTTCTCTCCCCTTAACCTCCCCTGTGAGCATGAGCTTGGTTTCACCATGGCCACATGGCCATATTATCTATCCATCTATTATATATTCTATCCATTCATCTATCCAAGCCTCATTTTCCTCTATAAAATTGGAGGCTTGGGCCAACCAATGACAATGGCTCTTTCTAGCTCCAAGGTTTAGTTTTTTTCTGTTTCCACATTGCCTTCATAGAATCTTTATAACTAGAGTTGCCATATAAGCAATGGTCATTGGCAGTGATTTATTATACACTTAACTCAGTGATAGATGCTCGTATATACCACACTTGTTCAGATGTGCAACTGTAGAAGTCTGAACATTCATCAACACAGATGCATCATCATTTAAAACAAACACCAAATTTCTGGAAAGATAAATTAATCAACAACAAATGTCGAATTAGAAGTCTACTTACTCATTGACTTTAGGTATGAGACTCTTGTTTCAGCTTACCCATCTATGCAATGAAACCAACTCTCCTATGTTCATTATAGGAATGTTCTGAGGAACAAGGCAGAATTTCTTTGCAAAGCAATATATTGTCTTTACATATTTATACTGTCTACATGTATACGTATATACATCTTCACATTGGTTTTGGTGAATTTTATCTGTTTACTTGACTGGACTAGGTGGTGTCGAGATGAAACATTATTTCTGGGTGTGTCTGTGAGAGTGTCTCCAGATGTGATACTCATCTGAATTTGTGAGCTCAGCAAAGCTGACTGTCCTCCCCAAAGTGAGCAGGCATTATTAAATCCACCGAGTGCCTGAATAGAACAAAAAGGTAGAAGAAAGAGAAACTTGCCCCCATTTTTCCTGGTCTCACTGTTGGAGCTGGGACAGTTCATCTTATCTCTGGGTCTTCAGCTTCCAGACAAACATCATGGGACTACTCAGCCTTCATAATCTCTTGAGCTCATTCCTCATAATATCCCTCGACAGGTAGATAGACAGACACATAGTAAAGAAATAGATAGACAGATAACTAGATAGATGATAGATAGATAGATAGATGATAGATAGATAGATAGATAGATAGATAGATAGACAGACAGATAGATGATAGAGACATAGATGGATATAACAGAGATAGAGACATTCCCTGATGTATAAAGAAGATATCTATCCATCTATCATCCACTCACCCTGTCTATCATCTAATATCTATCACCCGTGTGTCATCTATCAATCTATCTATTATCTATCATCTAACCATTATCTATGTATCTATCATCTATCTATTATGTATCCTTTTATTATCTATTGTCTATTATCTATCTATCCAGCCAACAACCATTTTTATCCATATCTATCCAGCCAACAACCATATCTATCCAGCCAACAACCCATTTTTTATCTATTTAACATCTATCATCTATCTATCTATCATCTATTATCTCCTAGGCGTGGACACATCTCCTAGTTACATGAGCCTTGATAGATCTACTTAATGCTATAGATATTGTCAGTTATGATGACAGTGATGAGGACGATGATGGAATTAGAGTGAAGAAATTAAACCTCAGCCATGAGTATGGTTTTCAAAGAATATTATTTATCTATTTATTATATATTATATCCATTCATCTATTGAATTTATTCATCATCTATCTGTCTATCACCTATCTATTTATCTATCTATCTATCTATCTATCTAACTATCCATCTCCTATTGGTTCTGTTTCTCTGAAAAACTCTGTCTAATGCAACATTCCTAATACTATCTTAACTTTGTGTAGACTTTTCTTTTTTTATTCATATGTGTAAGTGGTATTTTAACAGTAGATAATGCAAGGATTCAATGAGTCAGTAAATCAAGGAGTTTTGAGGGGAGTACAGAGAAGGGGAATGATTCTCTCATCATGAGTTCCACCAAGTCACAGACATCATCACTTGGCTGATTATAAATGAATGTCAAGATGCAGAGAAGTGATATGACCACTTCTGAGGTTGGCTGGAAATAGCTTGTTACTAATCAGGAAATGTCAAATTCTGTGAAAAAATTTGTTTCAATAAATTCAAGTGGGCTTCAGGTTTTCTCCCTCATTATGCCATTCCCACTCATGTGCTTTCTCCCACGCTTTTCTGAACAGGAGAGAAATCTCATTGAATATAGCACACATATGCACGCTGCAGCCCAGATGGTTTGGGAGGCCTCTCCCATAATTATGGGTTGCAACAAAAACAAGAATAAGTATCGTGATGAGGATATGGAAAATGACTGAACAGTCAAGTATGAATGAATCAACAGTCACAAATCTGTGGCACCCTAAGTAATCTATCTATCTTTAGTATCATCAATCTACTATGTATCAATCTATCATCTATCTATAATTTATATATCTATATATTATCTATCATCTATATATGGATAGATGGATAAGGGGTAAGTGACCCCTCCTCTTCCTGTCACTAAACCCCAAAATTATTTTGGGGTTCATATAATGTAGATATAATTTAACCAAAACATTGGCTTGTAAACCTAATAATAGAAGCCCACAACTTCTTATTAACCCAGAAAGTATGCAAGAACTGCTTATTCATGCTCCCATATTTAACAATCTGACTCCTTCAACTTGTAAAAAAAAAAAATAGAAGTAATTCATTGGCCTTAGGAATCAAAGGTATTGGTGCAACTGCAAATAAAAGTAATAAATATATTTTCCTCCTTTACATTAATTTTATGCTTACCAGCACAACTTTTAAGAAAACAGGGAGCCATGTCATCCTAGCAAGGTGGATTAATTACCTGAAGAACTTGGGGGAAAAAAAACTTCTTGATCCCAATCCATAAATATTGACTCATTGTTTTGGAAACCACACTCACGGTTGAGGTTTGATTTCTTCAGTTTAATTCCATCATCATCCTCATCACTGTCATCATAGCTGAGAATTTCTATAGCATTAAATAGATCTACCAAGGCTCATGTAACTAGGAGATGTGCCCATGCCTTAGCAGTCAGCTCTGGCAAAGTTTGAAGCCTTCAACAGAATCCCAACCAACCATCACTTAATAAAATCATTTCCTGTAAATGCTAACTTTTCTTTGCCATTGATTTTCTCTCTTTGTTTTATCTGTTCTTAGATTGAGAAGTGCTAACATTGAGTCTAACATCCCATGAACCTATGATTCTAAAGCTATAATATTTTGGGGGCATCCTCTTGCTGCTGTTCTATTGTCTGGGTACTCAGCAATCCCTGCCTTAGAAATGGCAGTATTGCCGCTGTTTTTCTACCTTTGCATTACTTTGATCCTTAACATGTTTAATAACTCAGCAACACCATTCTCTACCTTTACTTTCTCAAGTGGACATATTTCTCTCTCTCTCCCTCTATTCCTTTGTTCCTCCCTCCCTCTCTTCCTCCCACCCTCCCTTCATTCTTCTCTTTTTTTTTCTTTCCTCTCTCTCATTCTCGTTACCTTCTTCCCTCTGTCACTCCCTCTCCCCCCGCCCCTGTTATCCTGTCTGCTCTCTCTCCCTCTCCTATCTTCCTCCCTTTCTTCCTCCCACCCTCCTATCTTCCCTCTTTCTTTCTCCCTCTCTTTCTCTTTCCACTCTCTCTTTCTTCCACCCATGTATATAACCTTACTAATATAAATTATGTCCATCTCATACTCACAAAGCTTACAATGACAGCCTTCCTAAATTGAAGCCAAACCATCATAGAACTTCTCCTAAAATCCTTCTTCATGTGCCCAGGGTCACCCTGGCATAAACCTTCACTAGAAGCTAACCATGGACACCTTCAGGCTTTATTTTCCACTGTGTTTCCTGCACTGTGTTCACTTTTTAACTCAACTTGGTGCTCAGACATATTTTCTTGTGTTATTCTCAGGCCTTTGCTGAAAACATTAGGCCAGATCATCTCTTCCTCATGCAAATACATATATTTGCAGCATTCAATTATCACATAAACATACATGTGTTGCTCAGTTATTTAAGTAATGCTTCTGCTCATATTTTACTCCTTTTAATGGCAGATCAAAATCTTATTGTTCACTCCGTAACACATCAAAGAGTACTGAGGCTATAGTGGAACTCAACACATAATTTAGAAATCAAATTGAATGGCAATTAGGTATGAAAAATAATTTTTAAGGTGACCAACTCCCTTGTTTTTAAACACAAATTTTAAATCATCTGTTTTGTGCATGCTTTGTGACTCCACTGAAAACATTCCCATGGGAAATTAACTAAGCCTGTTTATTATGAAATTAGAGTCTTGGAAAACCTAAAGAGTTATATTTTTCATGCTACTAATGATCTATAATTAAAGTTCTCCCTGTTTACATAAAAAAATTCCTTATAATTACAACAGTGTCTGCCTCATTATCTTATTATTCTCTTCCATTTCTTCTATGATAAATCATGTCTCAATATACTTACATACCTCTGATCACCAACTAAGCCTTCCCCAATTCTATGGAATTAACCCGGAACCTAAAATAATAGCCTACTAATGATAAAAACATAAAAGTTTTACATTAATTATAAAATACTGCTTTCTGTAACGATCCATTAAACAAGGAAGAAAACTAAAAATATCCTATATGATTCCATCATGGCATTTAAATCTAGATTCAGAGTTCAATAGCATTTAAGGTAACCCATGAGAGAAGCGATATTCAAAGGGATACCTTATTTATTCAACATTTGTTGAACCCTAAGATGAGGGAGATATGACATCCCCTTAAATTACTAAGAGCAGCTAACAGGGCATTTGCTGACCTGCGCTAAGTGAATGAACCCTCTTGTTAGGGTAAGTATCCCAAGGAAAATCAGAAAGATTTTTGGGTGGATAATTGTTCCAGGATTATTCTGTAAAACTGCAGGGAAAAATGAAGACAGGATCATCTATAAAAAATAAAATGAGATAAATAAAATGTGTCTGTCAACACGCACATGCATCTTTATAGCAACACATTTACCATTTCAAAGATATGGAACCAACCTAAGTGCCCATTGACCAACAAGTGGATAAAGAAAATGTGGTATACATACACCATGGAATACTAAGCACCGATAAAAAAGAATGAAATCATGTAATTTTGATTGAGCAATTTGGATGGAGCCAGAGGCCATTATTCTAAGGGAGGTAACTCCAAAATGGAAAACCAAATATTATATGCTCTCACTTATAAATGAGAGGTAAGTGACAAGGATGGAGCCACCAACTAATCTAAGATTATTTGTAACTCAATATTTTGTGAAGCACTAGCTGACAATTTTGTTTTCCTGTCATGAGAAAGATTTTCACCCAGACTCATGGTAGAATCGTTTCCATTGTCTCCCTGGAACTATTGTTGGGGATACCCATTAGATCAGGGAAACTGAGGAACGAAGATGCCTCAAGAAAGTGAAGTGGGCCAGGCACGGTGGCTCACGCCTGTAATCCCAACACTTCGGGAGGCCGAGGTGGGTGGATCATTTGAGTTCGGGAGTTCGAGACCAGCCTGACCAACATGGTGAAACCCTGTCTCTACTAAAAATACAAAAATTAGCCAGGCATGGAGGCACATACCTGTGGTCCCAGATACTCAACAGGCTGAGGCAGGAGAATTGCTTGAACCTGGGAGGCAGAGATTGCAGTGAGCTGAGATCCTGCCACTGCACTCCAGTCTGGGCAACAGATTGAGACTCCATCTCAAAAAAAAAAAAAAAGTGAAGTGGGTTACAAGGTCAAAGGCTACATTGGGGCCAAGCAAGATGAGGATGGAGAACCATGGTCCTTTGACTTGGCCACCTTTAGGTCATTCTTTGACTTAGCCACAGAGATTCCCTTTCAGGGGCTGGAATTCAGGCTGAACAGGGCTAAAGAATGATTAAGACATCAGGAACTGAGGTCAGGGAACACGCATATTGCTATTCCTAGGAGTGGATCAGGGGAACAGAGATGCACCAAGACCCTGGTGCATTCTTCAGTGTCATCATGAAGAGACTTCCAAGCCCAGAACATCTAGCTGAGAGCATCCAGGCTTAGGGTTGAATTTTAGAAACATTTGTGGTCAGTAGATTTCATCTGAAACACTGAAGTCCTGTGGTTTATTCATGTCTTACTACAAGCATACATCTTTTTTTAACATTGTACAAGTGTGAAATATTCTGATTTCAAGTATTTGGTTTTTTAAAAGAACGTTCTTATTTTTTTAAAGAAATCTGAAATATTTAGGGGTAGAAGGGTACAATTATCTGACTTATTCTCAGATGGTTGTGAAGAAATTGCATGTGTGTGTGTGTGTGTGTGTGTGTGTGTGTATGGTGCAGAGAGAGAATGAATTATAAAACAACCCAGACAAAATATAGACATGGACAAATCTGCA